>NW_027468379.1:0-45000 GCF_041734735.1 Babylonia areolata
GTGTGTGTGTGTGTGTGTGTGTGTGTGTCTGTCTGTCTGTCTGTGCCTGTGACTGTGTACGCTTTTGCTTATTTTACTTCATTACCAAGTTTTTTTTTGTGTGTGTTTTTTTTTTTACGTTTTCTCTGTCCATTACTTTTGCGACAAGCCACACGCTGTATGGGTTTGTTGGGTGTTTTTTTTTGTGTGTGTTTGGTTTGTTTTTTTTAACAAACAAACAAACAAAAAAGAATAGTGGAGCTTTGTGTTCATAGTGAAGATGTAGAAGTATGTGTTATGTATACTGCATGTTTGGGCGTCTGTGTGTGTGTGTGTGTGCCAGATATTTTCGGCTTCAGTATACACGAACACACGGTTACTCGCTTTTCTCTCTCTCTCTCTCTCTCTCTCTCTCTTGGTGAGGCTCTTTCATGTTCCTGATGACGACTCAGATGAATGTGTCGGACAAACATAAATGCCATGGCCTGATCCACAAAAGAAAAACTTATATGAGGCGAAAATGGAAGGATAATAATGAGGATGATTGATAAATCCTTTACCAGTTTTGCGAGTTGGTATTTACAGTTGATGGAATGGATTGATTGATTGACCTTATGATATGTTGTGTGTTGTGGTGATTATATGTGTGTGGGGGGGGAGAGGGGGGGAGAGAGAGAAGGGGGAGAGTGTTACAAGACAATTTATTCAACTTCTTAGAATATGTTGCATAACTTACGCCAGGAAAAAGTCGTTTCAGAGACGAGAAGATGCTGATGCTGATAGGTGACTTCCTCTTTCCTGAATAAAGAGAGAGGGAGAGAGAGAGAGAGAGAGAGACAGACAGAAGAAGAATAGATCCAATCCAAACCCGTGAACTTTCAACTGCCTGCTTTTTGACTTGAGCCTATGTTTTCGTGTTGTTGTTGTTGGTGTGTTTGTTTGTTTGTTGTTGTTTTTTGTTGTTGTTTTCTGAAATGATGACAAAAGAATTGTACTATAATGCGGACTTCACAATCATTGGACTCTATCTGAGCGGGAATCCTGTATCTGAATCATTCCAGTTTGCTGTTAGAAGCTTGATGATCTGATTTGTGCCTTTCCTGTGGTGGAAAAAAAGATGATGGTGTGGTCTTGTCGTTGTTGTTTTTTTGTTGGTTTTTTTGTGTGTGTTTGTTTGTGTAATTATTTTATTGTTATCGTTATTGTCGTTCACCCTACAGCCGTCGACTATTGTATTATCATCATTGTATTAATGATCAACATGTCTAATGACTTGTAAAAAAAATAAATAAATAAATAAAATAAAATAAAATAAAGAGCAAGGGGGATCTTTTTATTTTCTCGTATTTTTTGTTGTTTTGTCGGTA
Organism: Babylonia areolata; assembly: GCF_041734735.1. NCBI lineage: Eukaryota > Metazoa > Mollusca > Gastropoda > Neogastropoda > Buccinidae > Babylonia > Babylonia areolata. The sequence goes on from NW_027468379.1 coordinate 1,347, forward strand.
ATTTTTTTTCCCCTTTTCCCAATATTCCGTATTGTTAATTTACTTCAAATTTTAATATTGAACCGTTTTGAGAAAGATTTAGTGGTTGTAGGATTGTAAAGAAGAAGATCTCATCCTATCAGTTTTTAGGTTTGAGTGTGATCTTCGAAATATCGTTTACGAGCTGACAGATGAACTTTGCTGCATTTTGTGTGAAACTATGCGAACAATGTCAGTCTAGGTTGGGGAGGGGACAGGGGGGGGGGAGGAGGGGAGAGGGGAGTGAAGGGAGGGAGGGGTAAGGGGGAGGTGGGAAGGAGGGTGAGGAGGGGGTGGGAGGTAGGGCGAGGAGGAAAGAGGAAGCGGGGAGTACTTGTGAATTTGCGTGTGTGAGAGAAGGTGAACCCATGTCCAGGGGGGTGGGGGTGGGGGGGACATCACACACAGACACAGAACACACACACACACACACACACACACACACACACACACACACACACACACATACACACTTTTGGAACAGAGGCGGTGGTTCATTGTTTCATTTTTGCCTTGACTGACTCAGATTACTTAATTAGTGATACGTGACTGTCCACGAGGAATTGTCAGTGTAGTCGAGAAACTTACTTCGTTACTTAGTTAGTTAGTTAGTTGGTTTATTTGTTTTGTTGTTGTTTTTTTGTTTTGGTGCATGTTTGTATATTCTGTTAGTTAGATGTTTGCAACGTTTATCTTTTTTATGTTTTTTTTTAAATTTATTTATTTTTGTTATTTTTACTTGAATCATTTTATTTTTATTGTTATTGATTTTTGTTTTTTATTTCATTTTATTTATGTATTTTTATTTTATTTTATTTATTTTTATTGTGTTTTTTTTGTTTGTTTTTTTTATATATATTTTAAAACTTTAATCTGATTTATTTATTTATTTACTTAAAGATCTTTTTCTCAAGGCCTGACTAAGCGCGTTGGGTTACGCTGCTGGTCAGGCATCTGCTTGGCAGATGTGGTGTAGCGTATATTGATTTGACCGAACGCACTAACGCCTCCTTGAGCTACTGATACTGATACTTATCTTTCCTGTATGTTTTCTTCAAGACTGATATAGCTGGTGATACCAAATAGGATCTGTTGTATGTATCACGACCAGAATTTGGATTTTCTCTGTGAATCTAGCCCTGCACCCCCACTGACCCCTGCACAACCCCACCCCCATTGTCTTGTCAACCCCTCCCCTACCCCCCTACCCCCTCCCCACCCTCGCCTCTGGGTTTTTTTGGGGGTTTTTTTGGGGGGGGAGGGGTTTTCTTTTTCTTTTTCTTGTTGTTGTTTTTTTGTTTTTTTTCTTTTTGTTTTTCTCTGCGTGCTGTGAGAGGAAAAGATTCGGGTTCTGCCTGACCTCGCTCTCCGTTTACCTGTCTGTCTCTGTCTGTCTGTCTGTCTCTCTCTCTCTCTCTCTCTCTCTCTCTCTCTCTCTCTCTCTGTGCCCCCGTCTGTCTCTCGAAAAACTGCGTTAGAATGAAGAGGAGGAGGAAGAAGAAGAAGAAAAAACAGGCGGAATGTTTGCGGGTTCATAATAATTAACAGGACCTGTACTGGCCCACTGGTTCACTGTACTGACCGGTCCACTGGTTCGCTGTACTTATCGGTCCACTGGTTCACTGTACTGACCGGTCCACTAGTCCACTGGTTCACTGTACTGATCGGTCCACTGGTTCACTGTACTGATCGGTCCACTGGTTCACTGTACTGACCGGTCAGGTCCACTGGTTCACTGTACTGACCGGTCAGGTCCACTGGTTCACTGTACTGACTGCTCCACTGGTTCACTGTACTGGCCGGTCCACTGGTTCACTGAACTGATCGGTCCACTTGTTCACTGTACTGACCGGTCCACTGGTTCACTGAACTGATCGGTCCACTTGTTCACTGTACTGACCGGTCCACTCGGTCACTGTACAGTCGGCCAGGAAGTGTTCCTTGCAGGGGTTTTGTTGTTGTTGTTTTTTTTTTGCACGAGCGACACGTGAACCAAGACCCACAAACCCTGAACTACCTTACCTTACCTTAAGGGCGCTAGCCAGTAGGATGTTAACAGTGGAGTGATGGCCTCGTCCTCCTCCTCCTCATCATCATCATCCTCATCACCATTTTATTCTTCATCATCCTGTTGTTATTGTTGTTGTTTTTACCAGTCGCACATTGTTATAATTATTCCTTTTGACGTCAAAAGAGCACGGTGTCAGTCAGTCGAGTTCTATTCTTAGAAATCAGCTTGACTTCGACAAGTGGAACGTTTTATTTCTTCGTTAGTCCCGCAATAAATGTGTATAACTGATATTCTGATTGGACTCAGAACGTCCGAGTAATTGGTGATTATTATTATTATTATTATTATTTCTGTCAGAACTATGCCAGGGATATTTGCTGCAAAGTCGTCACCTGATAGCCTCGTTGTCACGAAATATCGGCTGCAGCGTTGCAAGGGAAATAATTGCTGATAACATGTTAGCGCTTCTTCCACAAAGAAAGTCGTGTCCCTTCTCTCTCTCTCTCTCTCTCTCTCTCTCTCACACACACACACACACACACACACACACACAATCACCCCCCTTTCTCTCTCTATATATATTTATTTTTCTTGTAAGAGATTTTGGATAATAAGAAAAAGCATTCAAAAAATATTTTCACACCAATTTCAAATCACATGGGCGTTCGTGCTTCGTGCTATGGTTGCTGGTATTGTGATAAAGGAAAAGAAAACAAAAAGAAACCCCCCCCAAAAAAAAACAAAGATGAAAACGTTTTCCATCTTTTCATGCTCGTTCCAGAAAGCTGTAAGAACTAGTTGCTCAGTGTCCAATGAATGCAGTTGAATGAGAAGGAAATCCCCCGCGCGCTCGTATGTCTGTGTGTGTGTGTGTGTGTGTGTGCGTGTGTGTGTGAGGGGGGGGGGGGTGGAATCGGGGGAAGGGTAGAAGGAGCAGGTAGAGGGCCAGGGGAAGAAAAGAGGAGGGTTGGGGTGACCGGGGGTAGGGGTGTGTGGGCGGGGAGGCGGGGGAGGCCGCGGTGGGGGGGGGGGGGGAGGCGGAACGTAGGGTAAGAGGGGTGTGTGTGTGGGGGGGTGAGGTTGTCTGCATTCTTGTCAGTGTTCTTTCAGGAGAATAATATAAGGAAGGAATTATTCCTCACTTTAATGCAGTCGCATTTATTATGATTATGATTATTATAATTATGATGATGATAATGATGATGGTGATGATTATGTTATTGTTATTATTATTATTATTATCATCATCATCATTATTATTATTATTTATATTTCTAATCACTGGATGCAGCATCATTCGCGTGCAGTGTGTGTCTGATTGGTCTATGATGACGCCACCGTCATCTGTGATGACGTAGGCAAACTCTGGTGTGTGTGTGTTGTTGTTGTTGTTTTGTTGTTGTTTTGTTGTTGTTGTTTTCTTTCAAAAGTCACTTGTATTGCTCTGATCGCACCCAGCTCTGATTTTGCCTCCTAGTTTGAGAGTCATAGTCCTTCACAAAAAGACTAAGCTGTAAATGATTTCCCATTGACTGGAGAAACCATTGATAATACAGCTCTCACTTTGCTGTTGGCCAAAATGTAAAACTTATGTCAATCTGTGATATAAGCCGAGTGTTGGGCCTGAGTAATGTGTTGCAGGAATGTGTTTTCTGGAGGGCGTAATAGTGTGGGTGAGTGGGTGGGGGGGGTTTCTTATGTTGAACTGACTGCGCGAGAGTGTGTTCAGTTCTGGAACGTGTTTCTGTCTGTCTCTGACCTTCTCTGTCTCTGTCTCTGTTTCTGTCTCTGTGTGTGTGTGTCTCTCTCTCTATGGTGTGTAGGGGGTAGGGAGTAGGGGGCGAGGGGGGTTATGGGGAGAAGTGGAGGGAGGAGGAAGAGGGTGGGGGTGGGGGCCGAGATGTAAAAAAAAAAAGGACAAAATAAACAACCGCGCTTTGAGCAGTATTTCTGGAGAGAAAAAAACCGCGCTATTTTAATGTCTATTATTATTGTTGTTGTTGTTATTGTTGTTGTAACCACCATTATTATCATTATCATCAACCCCTTCCAGCATCCAGCCTGCAGTAAACGAACGGCCTTTCATATCTGTACGCACGTTCTAAACCACATTGAATAATTGAATGATTTGCTGGATAGACTATGTTGCCTGCCATTACTGCATGCATCGATTCACACAAAACAACAGAGAAGGCTGTCTGTTTAGTGGAACTATCCCAAAATGTCCATGTTGCTGTATTGCAACAGATTCCGTAACTGATTTTTTGGTGTCATATACTGTACCATGTCAAACTGATGCAAACTAGGCCTACTGGTTTGCTCTTTGTTGTAGTTGTTGTTGCTGCTGCTGCTGTTGTTATTGTTATTCCCCCCATAATTTTCTTCTCAGTTTTATGGGAAGGTATAGCACGCCAGATGGTCTGTTAGTTTATGAAGAGTGTGTGAGTTTCCGGTTGTGTGTGTGTGTGAGAGAGAGAGAGAGAGAGAGAGAGTGTGTGTGTGTCTGTGACATGTACACTTGATGTAGTCTGTCATATTGTTCTAAATAGAAGCCTAGTGCAAATGCTGTTGACTTGATACCATGGTGGTTATTATTGTTTTGTTTTGTTGTTGTTGTTTTCTTTTATCAGGATATCTTGTCGCGGCCGTTTTTTTTTTTTTTTTTTTTTTTTTTTTTGTTGTTGTTTGTTTGTTGTTGTTTTTTGATAATGTTTGTGGTGATTAGACTTGTTTTGTCGACAGAGATGATCGTTTAACGTGTGTGTGTGTGTGTGTGTGTGTGTGCGCGCGCGTGTGTGTTGTTGTTGTTGTTGCTGTTGTTATTGTTGTTTTAGCAGATGGTGATGTAGCGTGTTATGGATCTGTCCGCAATCCCTCTAGAATTTAAAAGTGTTATTATGTTTGCTGTGTGGTGATAACACTTCATTGTTATGACGTGATGATTATGATCATTGTTTAGCATCATCATGTGGCCTTTGAACTTTCTCTCTTTCCCCAAGCCCTCTCCCGCCGGCTATGATGTTTTCCTACTGGGCCAAGATGTGTGTGATTGTAGATTGAACGACAACGTATATTGATGACGCGTTTTTTGCATGACACAACAAGTATTGTGTTTACGTCACAAATCCCCCCACACACCCACCTCCTCTCGTCTCAGTGACGTAATGTGAACGACTGTGGAAAAAATTGATGTGCGTGACATAAGTAGTGTGTTGACGTCACATGTCCCTCTCGTCTCAGTGTGACGGTGTTAGTGTTTGGTGTCGTCATTTCGTGGTGGTGAGATGTTGTCCGGGGGGTTATTGTGCTCAAAACTTACCGTGGTTTGCTCAAGCGATGGATGCTTGGAGTCGACTGATCAGAATAATTATAGGGAATGAAACCAGATTAGTGACTGCGTTTTTTCTTTTCTGCGATGGATGCTTGGAGTCGAGTGCGCTGCGTGCGTGCGTGCGTGCGTGCGTGACGATGAAGGAGGAGGTGGATGACGATGATGACGATGCTGCTATGGAGGTCTATTTTGGTTTGGGACTGAGTGACAAGGCTGTACTCTACGCTTCCTGTCATAATGATATCCCGGCGTTAACCAGGCCCGAGAGATACAGACACTTGCAGTGTTGGTCAAGTAATTAGAGCAACACACCCAAAGACGCATCCTTGAAAAAAACAAACAGACAAACACCACCAACACCACCACCACCACGCTAGTCATTCGGATGAGACGATAAACCGAGGTCCCGTGTGCAGCATTCACATAGCGCACGTAAAAGAACCCACGGCAACAAAAGAGTTGTTCCTGGCAAAATTCTGAAGAAAAATCCACTTGACAGGAAAAATAAATAAAACTGCATCCAGGAAAAAAATTTTTTTTTAAATAAAAAAAAAGGTGGCGCTGCATGGTAGCGACGCGCTCTCCCTGGGGAGAGCAGCCCGAATTTCACACAGAGAAATCTGTTGTGATAAAAAGAAATACAAATACCACTACCACCACCACCACCACCACCACCAACAGCAACAACAACAACGACGGCAACAACATAAACAGATACGGTGTGTGGTTGTGGTTGTTGTTGTTGTTTATGATGACACAACCCGAACCCGAAAATAAAACAAATATTTTCTAATAATGAAAAGGCTATCACTGTAAATGAGAAACGTACAGAGAATATCAAAACTTCAATTATAAAACCCAACATTTATGATAAAAGGCCAGTTCAAAAACAAATCTGATTTAACGTAACAATATAATGAATAACCCATCTGACAGTGAACAAATAACAGGCGTTCAAGTCAGTATTCTTGTCTTTTCTTTGATATCAGATCGCTGAACAAATCTATTTGTATTTGTATTTCTTTTTATCACAACAGATTTCTCTGTGTGAAATATTCGGGCTGCTCTCCCCAGGGAGAGCGCGTCGCCACACTACAGCGCCACCCATTTTTGACTCGCTTGTGTAAACAAAGTGAGTCTATGTTTTAACCCGGTGTTCGGTTGTCTGTGTGTGTGTGTGTGTGTGTGTGTGTGTGTCCGTGGTAAACTTTAACATTGACATTTTCTCTGCAAATACTTTGTCAGTTGACACCAAATTAGGCATAAAAATAGGAAAAATTCAGTTCTTTCCAGTCATCTTGTTTAAAACAATATTGCACCTCTGGGATGGGCACAAAAAAATAATAAATGAAGTCTAGCTATATGCAAACTGCATTTACTGTTATATTTATATTTTTTGTATTCTCTAAACTTGGCACTTTGATCTGATATTCTAACCCAACAACAAGAGCAGTCATTATTATCATTTTTTGTTCAAACAGGAACTTCTTTTGCTAAGCATGGAAGTTTTATTTATTTTGCAAACGTTTTGGTGCAGTGTGTAAAAAAGGGAAATTACTCTGTAATTAATGCTAGGGCTAGGGGACTTAATTTGCTTTAAACTGATCTTTCTCATCTTAAACATTACATTTTGAAATTATACTCAATACATAAAAAGCTTGGATTTTTTTTTAAGTGTATCACAAGTGAGTCTTGAAGGCCTTACCTCTCTTGTTTTGTATTTTTTTGTATTTTTTTCCACACACACTCACACACACATCACTCGTACCTCCCAACCCCCAACCCCCCTTACCCCTCTCGGACTAAGAACTTTCTTTTTTGATGTTCAATTTTGATTACACATAATACATTTATCATAAACACTTAAATGCATATTATAGGATAAGAAAGAGCACACCATAAATGAAATATAAGCAAGGAGAAGAAACACATGACGACATACATAATATCAAAAAGTGAAAACTGATACTGCAGTTCAAGTTAATAAATCATTTGAATGTATCATCAAAAAACAACAAAAAAACAACAACAACAACAACAACAAAACAAAAACAAAACAAAACAAAAAAAACAACAACAAACAAAAAAGCACCATTCCACCCAAAATAATCATTTCCATATACCATAACAAAATACAGACTTTCTGTTCCCAACAAAAAAACATTTCAAAAATGCACCAACAATTCACACACACACACACACACACACACACACAAAAACATCCTGTGGATTTACAAAGACAAAGACCTCACTTCACTGAACCAAGACCCCAAGCTCCTGAACAAATCTGTCAAACACGTTGTTAAACTCAACTCCAACAATAATGACCTATCAGACCCTAAGCTCCTGAACAAATCTGTCAAACAGGTTGTTAAACTCAACTCCAACAATAATGACCTATCAGACCCCAAGCTCCTGAACAAATCTGTCAAACACGTTGTTAAACTCAACTCCAACAATAATGACCTATCAGACCCCAAGCTCCTGAACAAATCTGTCAAACACGTTGTTAAACTCAACTCCTCAATAATGACCTATCAGACCCCAAGCTCCTGAACAAATCTGTCTAACACGTTGTTAAACTCAACTCCAACAATAATGACCGATCAGACCCCAAGCTCCTGAACAAATCTGTCAAACACGTTGTTAAACTCAACTCCAACAATAATGACCTATCAGACCCCAAGCTCCTGAACAAATCTGTCAAACACGTTGTTAAACTCAACTCCTCAATAATGACCTATCAGACCCCAAGCTCCTGAACAAATCTGTCAAACACGTTGTTAAACTCAACTCCAAAAATAATGACCGATCAGACCCCAAGCTCCTGAACAAATCTGTCAAACAGGTTGTTAAACTCAACTCCAACAATAATGACCTATCAGACCCCAAGCTCCTGAACAAATCTGTCAAACACGTTGTTAAACTCAACTCCAACAATAATGACCTATCAGACCCCAAGCTCCTGAACAAATCTGTCAAACACGTTGTTAAACTCAACTCCAACAATAATGACCTATCAGACCCCAAGCTCCTGAACAAATCTGTCTAACACGTTGTTAAACTCAACTCCAACAATAATGACCTATCAGACCCCAAGCTCCTGAACAAATCTGTCAAACACGTTGTTAAACTCAACTCCAACAATAATGACCTATCAGACCCCAAGCTCCTGAACAAATCTGTCAAACACGTTGTTAAACTCAACTCCAACAATAATGACCTATCAGACCCCAAGCTCCTGAACAAATCTGTCAAACAGGTTGTTAAACTCAACTCCAACAATAATGACCTATCAGACCCCAAGCCCCTGAACAAATCTGTCAAACACGTTGTTAAACTCAACTCCAACAATAATGACCTATCAGACCCCAAGCTCCTGAACAAATCTGTCAAACACGTTGTTAAACTCAACTCCAACAATAATGACCTATCAGACCCCAAGCTCCTGAACAAATCTGTCAAACACGTTGTTAAACTCAACTCCAACAATAATGACCTATCAGACCCCAAGCTCCTGAACAAATCTGTCAAACACGTTGTTAAACTCAACTCCAACAATAATGACCTATCAGACCCCAAGCTCCTGAACAAATCTGTCAAACACGTTGTTAAACTCAACTCCAACAATAATGACCTATCAGACCCCAAGCTCCTGAACAAATCTGTCAAACACGTTGTTAAACTCAACTCCAACAATAATGACCTATCAGACCCTAAGCTCCTGAACAAATCTGTCAAACACGTTGTTAAACTCAACTCCAACAATAATGACCTATCAGACCCCAAGCTCCTGAACAAATCTGTCAAACACGTTGTTAAACTCAACTCCAACAATAATGACCTATCAGACCCCAAGCTCCTGAACAAATCTGTCAAACACGTTGTTAAACTCAACTCCAACAATAATGACCTATCAGACCCCAAGCTCCTGAACAAATCTGTCAAACACGTTGTTAAACTCAACTCCAACAATAATGACCTATCAGACCCCAAGCTCCTGAACAAATCTGTCAAACAGGTTGTTAAACTCAACTCCAACAATAATGACCTATCAGACCCCAAGCTCCTGAACAAATCTGTCAAACAGGTTGTTAAACTCAACTCCAACAATAATGACCTATCAGACCCCAAGCTCCTGAACAAATCTGTCAAACACGTTGTTAAACTCAACTCCAACAATAATGACCTATCAGACCCCAAGCTCCTGAACAAATCTGTCAAACACGTTGTTAAACTCAACTCCAACAATAATGACCTATCAGACCCCAAGCTCCTGAACAAATCTGTCAAACACGTTGTTAAACTCAACTCCAACAATAATGACCTATCAGACCCCAAGCTCCTGAACAAATCTGTCAAACACGTTGTTAAACTCAACTCCAACAATAATGACCTATCAGACCCCAAGCTCCTGAACAAATCTGTCAAACACGTTGTTAAACTCAACTCCAACAATAATGACCTATCAGACCCCAAGCTCCTGAACAAATCTGTCAAACAGGTTGTTAAACTCAACTCCAACAATAATGACCTATCAGACCCCAAGCTCCTGAACAAATCTGTCAAACACGTTGTTAAACTCAACTCCAACAATAATGACCTATCAGACCCCAAGCTCCTGAACAAATCTGTCAAACAGGTTGTTAAACTCAACTCCAACAATAATGACCTATCAGACCCCAAGCTCCTGAACAAATCTGTCAAACAGGTTGTTAAACTCAACTCCAACAATAATGACCTATCAGACCCCAAGCTCCTGAACAAATCTGTCAAACACGTTGTTAAACTCAACTCCAACAATAATGACCTATCAGACCCCAAGCTCCTGAACAAATCTGTCAAACACGTTGTTAAACTCAACTCCAACAATAATGACCTATCAGACCCCAAGCTCCTGAACAAATCTGTCAAACACGTTGTTAAACTCAACTCCAACAATAATGACCTATCAGACCCCAAGCTCCTGAACAAATCTGTCAAACACGTTGTTAAACTCAACTCCAACAATAATGACCTATCAGACCCCAAGCTCCTGAACAAATCTGTCAAACACGTTGTTAAACTCAACTCCAACAATAATGACCTATCAGACCCCAAGCTCCTGAACAAATCTGCCAAACACGTTGTTAAACTCAACTCCAACAATAATGACCTATCAGACCCCAAGCTCCTGAACAAATCTGCCAAACACGTTGTTAAACTCAACTCCAACAATAATGACCTATCAGACCCCAAGCTCCTGAACAAATCTGTCAAACACGTTGTTAAACTCAACTCCAACAATAATGACCTATCAGACCCCAAGCTCCTGAACAAATCTGTCAAACACGTTGTTAAACTCAACTCCAACAATAATGACCTATCAGACCCCCAGCTCCTGAACAATCTGTCAAACACGTTGTTAAACTCAACTCCAACAATAATGACCTATCAGACCCCAAGCTCCTGAACAAATCTGTCAAACACGTTGTTAAACTCAACTCCAACAATAATGACCTATCAGACCCCAAGCTCCTGAACAAATCTGTCAAACAGGTTGTTAAACTCAACTCCAACAATAATGACCTATCAGACCCCAAGCTCCTGAACAAATCTGTCAAACACGTTGTTAAAACCTCAACTCCAACAATAATGACCTATCAGACCCAAGCTCCTGAACAAATCTGTCAAACACGGTTGTTAAACTCAACTCCAACAATAATGACCTATCAGACCCCCAAGCTCCTGAACAAATCTGTCAAACACGTTGTTAAACTCAACTCCAACAATAATGACCTATCAGACCCCAAGCTCCTGAACAAATCTGTCAAACACGTTGTTAAACTCAACTCCAACAATAATGACCTATCAGACCCTAAGCTCCTGAACAAATCTGTCAAACACGTTGTTAAACTCAACTCCAACAATAATGACCTATCAGACCCCAAGCTCCTGAACAAATCTGTCAAACACGTTGTTAAACTCAACTCCAACAATAATGACCTATCAGACCCCAAGCTCCTGAACAAATCTGTCAAACACGTTGTTAAACTCAACTCCAACAATAATGACCTATCAGACCCCAAGCTCCTGAACAAATCTGTCAAACACGTTGTTAAACTCAACTCCAACAATAATGACCTATCAGACCCCAAGCTCCTGAACAAATCTGTCAAACACGTTGTTAAACTCAACTCCAACAATAATGACCTATCAGACCCCAAGCTCCTGAACAAATCTGTCAAACACGTTGTTAAACTCAACTCCAACAATAATGACCTATCAGACCCCAAGCTCCTGAACAAATCTGTCAAACACGTTGTTAAACTCAACTCCAACAATAATGACCTATCAGACCCCAAGCTCCTGAACAAATCTGTCATAACACGTTGTTAAACTCAACTCCAACAATAATGACCTATCAGACCCCAAGCTCCTGAACAAATCTGTCAAACACGTTGTTAAACTCAACTCCAACAATAATGACCTATCAGACCCAAGCTCCTGAACAAATCTGTCAAACACGTTGTTAAACTCACTCCAACAATAATGACCTATCAGACCCCAAGCTCCTGAACAAATCTGTCAAACACGTTGTTAAAACTCAACTCCAACAATAATGACCTATCAGACCCCAAGCTCCTGAACAAATCTGTCAAACACGTTGTTAAACTCAACTCCAACAATAATGACCTATCAGACCCCAAGCTCCTGAACAAATCTGCCAAACACGTTGTTAAACTCAACTCCAACAATAATGGACCTATCAGACCCCAAGCTCCTGAACAAATCTGTCAAACACGTTGTTAAACTCAACTCCAACAATAATGACCTATCAGACCCAAGCTCCTGAACAAATCTGTCAAACACGTATGTTAAACTCAACTCCAACAATAATGACCTATCAGACCCCAAGCTCCTGAACAAATCTGTCAAACACGTTGTTAAACTCAACTCCAACAATAATGACCTATCAGACCCCAAGCTCCTGAACAAATCTGTCAAACACGGTTGTTAACTCAACCTCCAACAATAATGACCTATCAGACCCCAAGCTCCTGAACAAATCTGTCAAACACGTTGTTAAACTCAACTCCAACAATAATGACCTATCAGACCCCAAGCTCCTGAACAAATCTGTCAAACACGTTGTTAAACTCAACTCCAACAATAATGACCTATCAGACCCCAAGCTCCTGAACAAATCTGCCAACACGTTGTTAAACTCAAACTCCAACAATAATGACCTATCAGACCCCAAGCTCCTGAACAAATCTGTCCAAACACGTTGTTAAACTCAACTCCAACAATAATGACCTATCAGACCCCAAGCTCCCTGAACAAATCTGTCAAACACGTTGTTAAACTCAACTCCAACAATAATGACCTATCAGACCCCAAGCTCCTGAACAAATCTGTCAAACACGTTGTTAAACTCAACTCCAACAATAATGACCTATCAGACCCCAAGCTCCTGAACAAATCTGTCAAACACGTTGTTAAACTCAACTCCAACAATAATGACCTATCAGACCCCAGCTCCTGAACAAATCTGTCAAACACGTTGTTAAACTCAACTCCAACAATAATGACCTATCAGACCCCAAGCTCCTGAACAAATCTGTCAAACACGTTGTTAAACTCAACTCCAACAATAATGACCTATCAGACCCCAAGCTCCTGAACAAATCTGTCAAACACGTTGTTAAACTCAACTCCAACAATAATGACCTATCAGACCCCAAGCTCCTGAACAAATCTGTCAAACACGTTGTTAAACTCAACTCCAACAATAATGACCTATCAGACCCCAAGCTCCTGAACAAATCTGTCAAACACGTTGTTAAACTCAACTCCAACAATAATGACCTATCAGACCCCAAGCTCCTGAACAAATCTGTCAAACACGTTGTTAAACTCAACTCCAACAATAATGACCTATCAGACCCCAAGCTCCTGAACAAATCTGTCAAACCACGTTGTTAAACTCAACTCCAACAATAATGACCTATCAGACCCTAAGCTCCTGAACAAATCTGTCAAACACGTTGTTAAACTCAACTCCAACAATAATGCCCTATCAGACCCCAAGCTCCTGAACAAATCTGTCAAACACGTTGTTAAACTCAACTCCAACAATAATGACCTATCAGACCCCAAGCTCCTGAACAAATCTGTCAAACACGTTGTTAAACTCAACTCCAACAATAATGACCTATCAGACCCCAAGCTCCTGAACAAATCTGTCAAACACGTTGTTAAAACTCAACTCCAACAATAATGACCTATCAGACCCCAAGCTCCTGAACAAATCTGTCAAACACGTTGTTAAACTCAACTCCAACAATAATGACCTATCAGACCCAAGCTCCTGAACAAATCTGTCAAACACGTTGTTAAACTCAACTCAACAATAATGACCTATCAGACCCCAAGCTCCTGAACAAATCTGTCAAACACGTTGTTAAACTCAACTCCAACAATAATGACCTATCAGACCCCAAGCTCCTGAACAAATCTGTCAACCACGTTGTTAAACTCAACTCCAACAATAATGACCTATCAGACCCCAAGCTCCTGAACAAATCTGTCAAACACGTTGTTAAACTCAACTCCAACAATAATGACCTATCAGACCCCAAGCTCCTGAACAAATCTGTCAAACACGTTGTTAAACTCAACTCAACAATAATGACCTATCAGACCCCAAGCTCCTGAACAAATCTGTCAAACACGTTGTTAAACTCAACTCCAACAATAATGACCTATCAGACCCCAAGCTCCTGAACAAATCTGTCAACCAGAGTGTTAAACTCAACTCCAACAATAATGACCTATCAGACCCACCAGCTCCTGAACAAATCTGTCAAACACGTTGTTAAACTCAACTCCAACAATAATGACCTATCAGACCCCAAGCTCCTGAACAAATCTGTCAAACACGTTGTTAAACTCAACTCCAACAATAATGACCTATCAGACCCCAAGCTCCTGAACAAATCTGTCAAACACGTTGTTAAACTCAACTCCAACAATAATGACCTATCAGACCCCAAGCTCCTGAACAAATCTGTCAAACACGTTGTTAAACTCAACTCCAACAATAATGACCTATCAGACCCCAAGCTCCTGAACAAATCTGTCAAACACGTTGTTAAACTCAACTCCAACAATAATGACCTATCAGACCCCAAGCTCCTGAACAAATCTGTCAAACACGTTGTTAAACTCAACTCCAACAATAATGACCTATCAGACCCCAAGCTCCTGAACAAATCTGTCAAACACGTTGTTAAACTCAACTCCAACAATAATGACCTATCAGACCCCAAGCTCCTGAACAAATCTGTCAAACACGTTGTTAAACTCAACTCCAACAATAATGACCTATCAGACCCCAAGCTCCTGAACAAATCTGTCAAACACGTTGTTAAACTCAACTCCAACAATAATGACCTATCAGACCCCAAGCTCCTGAACAAATCTGTCAAACACGTTGTTAAACTCAACTCCAACAATAATGACCTATCAGACCCCAAGCTCCTGAACAAATCTGTCAAACACGTTGTTAAACTCAACTCCAACAATAATGACCTATCAGACCCCAAGCTCCTGAACAAATCTGTCAAACACGTTGTTAAACTCAACTCCAACAATAATGACCTATCAGACCCCAAGCTCCTGAACAAATCTGTCAAACACGTTGTTAAACTCAACTCCAACAATAATGACCTATCAGACCCCAAGCTCCTGAACAAATCTGTCAAACACGTTGTTAAACTCAACTCCAACAATAATGACCTATCAGACCCCAAGCTCCTGAACAAATCTGTCAAACACGTTGTTAAACTCAACTCCAACAATAATGACCTATCAGACCCCAAGCTCCTGAACAAATCTGTCAAACACGTTGTTAAACTCAACTCCAACAATAATGACCTATCAGACCCCAAGCTCCTGAACAAATCTGTCAAACACGTTGTTAAACTCAACTCCAACAATAATGACCTATCAGACCCCAAGCTCCTGAACAAATCTGTCAAACACGTTGTTAAACTCAACTCCAACAATAATGACCTATCAGACCCCAAGCTCCTGAACAAATCTGTCAAACACGTTGTTAAACTCAACTCCAACAATAATGACCTATCAGACCCCAAGCTCCTGAACAAATCTGTCAAACACGTTGTTAAACTCAACTCCAACAATAATGACCTATCAGACCCCAAGCTCCTGAACAAATCTGTCAAACACGTTGTTAAACTCAACTCCAACAATAATGACCTATCAGACCCCAAGCTCCTGAACAAATCTGTCAAACACGTTGTTAAACTCAACTCCAACAATAATGACCTATCAGACCCCAAGCTCCTGAACAAATCTGTCAAACACGTTGTTAAACTCAACTCCAACAATAATGACCTATCAGACCCCAAGCTCCTGAACAAATCTGTCAAACACGTTGTTAAACTCAACTCCAACAATAATGACCTATCAGACCCCAAGCTCCTGAACAAATCTGTCAAACACGTTGTTAAACTCAACTCCAACAATAATGACCTATCAGACCCCAAGCTCCTGAACAAATCTGTCAAACACGTTGTTAAACTCAACTCCAACAATAATGACCTATCAGACCCCAAGCTCCTGAACAAATCTGTCAAACACGTTGTTAAACTCAACTCCAACAATAATGACCTATCAGACCCCAAGCTCCTGAACAAATCTGTCAAACACGTTGTTAAACTCAACTCCAACAATAATGACCTATCAGACCCCAAGCTCCTGAACAAATCTGTCAAACACGTTGTTAAACTCAACTCCAACAATAATGACCTATCAGACCCCAAGCTCCTGAACAAATCTGTCAAACACGTTGTTAAACTCAACTCCAACAATAATGACCTATCAGACCCCAAGCTCCTGAACAAATCTGTCAAACACGTTGTTAAACTCAACTCCAACAATAATGACCTATCAGACCCCAAGCTCCTGAACAAATCTGTCAAACACGTTGTTAAACTCAACTCCAACAATAATGACCTATCAGACCCCAAGCTCCTGAACAAATCTGTCAAACACGTTGTTAAACTCAACTCCAACAATAATGACCTATCAGACCCCAAGCTCCTGAACAAATCTGTCAAACACGTTGTTAAACTCAACTCCAACAATAATGACCTATCAGACCCCAAGCTCCTGAACAAATCTGTCAAACACGTTGTTAAACTCAACTCCAACAATAATGACCTATCAGACCCCAAGCTCCTGAACAAATCTGTCAAACACGTTGTTAAACTCAACTCCAACAATAATGACCTATCAGACCCCAAGCTCCTGAACAAATCTGTCAAACACGTTGTTAAACTCAACTCCAACAATAATGACCTATCAGACCCCAAGCTCCTGAACAAATCTGTCAAACACGTTGTTAAACTCAACTCCAACAATAATGACCTATCAGACCCCAAGCTCCTGAACAAATCTGTCAAACACGTTGTTAAACTCAACTCCAACAATAATGACCTATCAGACCCCAAGCTCCTGAACAAATCTGTCAAACACGTTGTTAAACTCAACTCCAACAATAATGACCTATCAGACCCCAAGCTCCTGAACAAATCTGTCAAACACGTTGTTAAACTCAACTCCAACAATAATGACCTATCAGACCCCAAGCTCCTGAACAAATCTGTCAAACACGTTGTTAAACTCAACTCCAACAATAATGACCTATCAGACCCCAAGCTCCTGAACAAATCTGTCAAACACGTTGTTAAACTCAACTCCAACAATAATGACCTATCAGACCCCAAGCTCCTGAACAAATCTGTCAAACACGTTGTTAAACTCAACTCCAACAATAATGACCTATCAGACCCCAAGCTCCTGAACAAATCTGTCAAACACGTTGTTAAACTCAACTCCAACAATAATGACCTATCAGACCCCAAGCTCCTGAACAAATCTGTCAAACACGTTGTTAAACTCAACTCCAACAATAATGACCTATCAGACCCCAAGCTCCTGAACAAATCTGTCAAACACGTTGTTAAACTCAACTCCAACAATAATGACCTATCAGACCCCAAGCTCCTGAACAAATCTGTCAAACACGTTGTTAAACTCAACTCCAACAATAATGACCTATCAGACCCCAAGCTCCTGAACAAATCTGTCAAACACGTTGTTAAACTCAACTCCAACAATAATGACCTATCAGACCCCAAGCTCCTGAACAAATCTGTCAAACACGTTGTTAAACTCAACTCCAACAATAATGACCTATCAGACCCCAAGCTCCTGAACAAATCTGTCAAACACGTTGTTAAACTCAACTCCAACAATAATGACCTATCAGACCCCAAGCTCCTGAACAAATCTGTCAAACACGTTGTTAAACTCAACTCCAACAATAATGACCTATCAGACCCCAAGCTCCTGAACAAATCTGTCAAACACGTTGTTAAACTCAACTCCAACAATAATGACCTATCAGACCCCAAGCTCCTGAACAAATCTGTCAAACACGTTGTTAAACTCAACTCCAACAATAATGACCTATCAGACCCCAAGCTCCTGAACAAATCTGTCAAACACGTTGTTAAACTCAACTCCAACAATAATGACCTATCAGACCCCAAGCTCCTGAACAAATCTGTCAAACACGTTGTTAAACTCAACTCCAACAATAATGACCTATCAGACCCCAAGCTCCTGAACAAATCTGTCAAACACGTTGTTAAACTCAACTCCAACAATAATGACCTATCAGACCCCAAGCTCCTGAACAAATCTGTCAAACACGTTGTTAAACTCAACTCCAACAATAATGACCTATCAGACCCCAAGCTCCTGAACAAATCTGTCAAACACGTTGTTAAACTCAACTCCAACAATAATGACCTATCAGACCCCAAGCTCCTGAACAAATCTGTCAAACACGTTGTTAAACTCAACTCCAACAATAATGACCTATCAGACCCCAAGCTCCTGAACAAATCTGTCAAACACGTTGTTAAACTCAACTCCAACAATAATGACCTATCAGACCCCAAGCTCCTGAACAAATCTGTCAAACACGTTGTTAAACTCAACTCCAACAATAATGACCTATCAGACCCCAAGCTCCTGAACAAATCTGTCAAACACGTTGTTAAACTCAACTCCAACAATAATGACCTATCAGACCCCAAGCTCCTGAACAAATCTGTCAAACACGTTGTTAAACTCAACTCCAACAATAATGACCTATCAGACCCCAAGCTCCTGAACAAATCTGTCAAACACGTTGTTAAACTCAACTCCAACAATAATGACCTATCAGACCCCAAGCTCCTGAACAAATCTGTCAAACACGTTGTTAAACTCAACTCCAACAATAATGACCTATCAGACCCCAAGCTCCTGAACAAATCTGTCAAACACGTTGTTAAACTCAACTCCAACAATAATGACCTATCAGACCCCAAGCTCCTGAACAAATCTGTCAAACACGTTGTTAAACTCAACTCCAACAATAATGACCTATCAGACCCCAAGCTCCTGAACAAATCTGTCAAACACGTTGTTAAACTCAACTCCAACAATAATGACCTATCAGACCCCAAGCTCCTGAACAAATCTGTCAAACACGTTGTTAAACTCAACTCCAACAATAATGACCTATCAGACCCCAAGCTCCTGAACAAATCTGTCAAACACGTTGTTAAACTCAACTCCAACAATAATGACCTATCAGACCCCAAGCTCCTGAACAAATCTGTCAAACACGTTGTTAAACTCAACTCCAACAATAATGACCTATCAGACCCCAAGCTCCTGAACAAATCTGTCAAACACGTTGTTAAACTCAACTCCAAC
The DNA here is from genome assembly GCF_041734735.1 of Babylonia areolata. Lineage (NCBI taxonomy): Eukaryota > Metazoa > Mollusca > Gastropoda > Neogastropoda > Buccinidae > Babylonia > Babylonia areolata. The sequence continues at coordinate 20,552 of NW_027468379.1, forward strand.
AATAATGACCTATCAGACCCCAAGCTCCTGAACAAATCTGTCAAACACGTTGTTAAACTCAACTCCAACAATAATGACCTATCAGACCCCAAGCTCCTGAACAAATCTGTCAAACACGTTGTTAAACTCAACTCCAACAATAATGACCTATCAGACCCCAAGCTCCTGAACAAATCTGTCAAACACGTTGTTAAACTCAACTCCAACAATAATGACCTATCAGACCCCAAGCTCCTGAACAAATCTGTCAAACACGTTGTTAAACTCAACTCCAACAATAATGACCTATCAGACCCCAAGCTCCTGAACAAATCTGTCAAACACGTTGTTAAACTCAACTCCAACAATAATGACCTATCAGACCCCAAGCTCCTGAACAAATCTGTCAAACACGTTGTTAAACTCAACTCCAACAATAATGACCTATCAGACCCCAAGCTCCTGAACAAATCTGTCAAACACGTTGTTAAACTCAACTCCAACAATAATGACCTATCAGACCCCAAGCTCCTGAACAAATCTGTCAAACACGTTGTTAAACTCAACTCCAACAATAATGACCTATCAGACCCCAAGCTCCTGAACAAATCTGTCAAACACGTTGTTAAACTCAACTCCAACAATAATGACCTATCAGACCCCAAGCTCCTGAACAAATCTGTCAAACACGTTGTTAAACTCAACTCCAACAATAATGACCTATCAGACCCCAAGCTCCTGAACAAATCTGTCAAACACGTTGTTAAACTCAACTCCAACAATAATGACCTATCAGACCCCAAGCTCCTGAACAAATCTGTCAAACACGTTGTTAAACTCAACTCCAACAATAATGACCTATCAGACCCCAAGCTCCTGAACAAATCTGTCAAACACGTTGTTAAACTCAACTCCAACAATAATGACCTATCAGACCCCAAGCTCCTGAACAAATCTGTCAAACACGTTGTTAAACTCAACTCCAACAATAATGACCTATCAGACCCCAAGCTCCTGAACAAATCTGTCAAACACGTTGTTAAACTCAACTCCAACAATAATGACCTATCAGACCCCAAGCTCCTGAACAAATCTGTCAAACACGTTGTTAAACTCAACTCCAACAATAATGACCTATCAGACCCCAAGCTCCTGAACAAATCTGTCAAACACGTTGTTAAACTCAACTCCAACAATAATGACCTATCAGACCCCAAGCTCCTGAACAAATCTGTCAAACACGTTGTTAAACTCAACTCCAACAATAATGACCTATCAGACCCCAAGCTCCTGAACAAATCTGTCAAACACGTTGTTAAACTCAACTCCAACAATAATGACCTATCAGACCCCAAGCTCCTGAACAAATCTGTCAAACACGTTGTTAAACTCAACTCCAACAATAATGACCTATCAGACCCCAAGCTCCTGAACAAATCTGTCAAACACGTTGTTAAACTCAACTCCAACAATAATGACCTATCAGACCCCAAGCTCCTGAACAAATCTGTCAAACACGTTGTTAAACTCAACTCCAACAATAATGACCTATCAGACCCCAAGCTCCTGAACAAATCTGTCAAACACGTTGTTAAACTCAACTCCAACAATAATGACCTATCAGACCCCAAGCTCCTGAACAAATCTGTCAAACACGTTGTTAAACTCAACTCCAACAATAATGACCTATCAGACCCCAAGCTCCTGAACAAATCTGTCAAACACGTTGTTAAACTCAACTCCAACAATAATGACCTATCAGACCCCAAGCTCCTGAACAAATCTGTCAAACACGTTGTTAAACTCAACTCCAACAATAATGACCTATCAGACCCCAAGCTCCTGAACAAATCTGTCAAACACGTTGTTAAACTCAACTCCAACAATAATGACCTATCAGACCCCAAGCTCCTGAACAAATCTGTCAAACACGTTGTTAAACTCAACTCCAACAATAATGACCTATCAGACCCCAAGCTCCTGAACAAATCTGTCAAACACGTTGTTAAACTCAACTCCAACAATAATGACCTATCAGACCCCAAGCTCCTGAACAAATCTGTCAAACACGTTGTTAAACTCAACTCCAACAATAATGACCTATCAGACCCCAAGCTCCTGAACAAATCTGTCAAACACGTTGTTAAACTCAACTCCAACAATAATGACCTATCAGACCCCAAGCTCCTGAACAAATCTGTCAAACACGTTGTTAAACTCAACTCCAACAATAATGACCTATCAGACCCCAAGCTCCTGAACAAATCTGTCAAACACGTTGTTAAACTCAACTCCAACAATAATGACCTATCAGACCCCAAGCTCCTGAACAAATCTGTCAAACACGTTGTTAAACTCAACTCCAACAATAATGACCTATCAGACCCCAAGCTCCTGAACAAATCTGTCAAACACGTTGTTAAACTCAACTCCAACAATAATGACCTATCAGACCCCAAGCTCCTGAACAAATCTGTCAAACACGTTGTTAAACTCAACTCCAACAATAATGACCTATCAGACCCCAAGCTCCTGAACAAATCTGTCAAACACGTTGTTAAACTCAACTCCAACAATAATGACCTATCAGACCCCAAGCTCCTGAACAAATCTGTCAAACACGTTGTTAAACTCAACTCCAACAATAATGACCTATCAGACCCCAAGCTCCTGAACAAATCTGTCAAACACGTTGTTAAACTCAACTCCAACAATAATGACCTATCAGACCCCAAGCTCCTGAACAAATCTGTCAAACACGTTGTTAAACTCAACTCCAACAATAATGACCTATCAGACCCCAAGCTCCTGAACAAATCTGTCAAACACGTTGTTAAACTCAACTCCAACAATAATGACCTATCAGACCCCAAGCTCCTGAACAAATCTGTCAAACACGTTGTTAAACTCAACTCCAACAATAATGACCTATCAGACCCCAAGCTCCTGAACAAATCTGTCAAACACGTTGTTAAACTCAACTCCAACAATAATGACCTATCAGACCCCAAGCTCCTGAACAAATCTGTCAAACACGTTGTTAAACTCAACTCCAACAATAATGACCTATCAGACCCCAAGCTCCTGAACAAATCTGTCAAACACGTTGTTAAACTCAACTCCAACAATAATGACCTATCAGACCCCAAGCTCCTGAACAAATCTGTCAAACACGTTGTTAAACTCAACTCCAACAATAATGACCTATCAGACCCCAAGCTCCTGAACAAATCTGTCAAACACGTTGTTAAACTCAACTCCAACAATAATGACCTATCAGACCCCAAGCTCCTGAACAAATCTGTCAAACACGTTGTTAAACTCAACTCCAACAATAATGACCTATCAGACCCCAAGCTCCTGAACAAATCTGTCAAACACGTTGTTAAACTCAACTCCAACAATAATGACCTATCAGACCCCAAGCTCCTGAACAAATCTGTCAAACACGTTGTTAAACTCAACTCCAACAATAATGACCTATCAGACCCCAAGCTCCTGAACAAATCTGTCAAACACGTTGTTAAACTCAACTCCAACAATAATGACCTATCAGACCCCAAGCTCCTGAACAAATCTGTCAAACACGTTGTTAAACTCAACTCCAACAATAATGACCTATCAGACCCCAAGCTCCTGAACAAATCTGTCAAACACGTTGTTAAACTCAACTCCAACAATAATGACCTATCAGACCCCAAGCTCCTGAACAAATCTGTCAAACACGTTGTTAAACTCAACTCCAACAATAATGACCTATCAGACCCCAAGCTCCTGAACAAATCTGTCAAACACGTTGTTAAACTCAACTCCAACAATAATGACCTATCAGACCCCAAGCTCCTGAACAAATCTGTCAAACACGTTGTTAAACTCAACTCCAACAATAATGACCTATCAGACCCCAAGCTCCTGAACAAATCTGTCAAACACGTTGTTAAACTCAACTCCAACAATAATGACCTATCAGACCCCAAGCTCCTGAACAAATCTGTCAAACACGTTGTTAAACTCAACTCCAACAATAATGACCTATCAGACCCCAAGCTCCTGAACAAATCTGTCAAACACGTTGTTAAACTCAACTCCAACAATAATGACCTATCAGACCCCAAGCTCCTGAACAAATCTGTCAAACACGTTGTTAAACTCAACTCCAACAATAATGACCTATCAGACCCCAAGCTCCTGAACAAATCTGTCAAACACGTTGTTAAACTCAACTCCAACAATAATGACCTATCAGACCCCAAGCTCCTGAACAAATCTGTCAAACACGTTGTTAAACTCAACTCCAACAATAATGACCTATCAGACCCCAAGCTCCTGAACAAATCTGTCAAACACGTTGTTAAACTCAACTCCAACAATAATGACCTATCAGACCCCAAGCTCCTGAACAAATCTGTCAAACACGTTGTTAAACTCAACTCCAACAATAATGACCTATCAGACCCCAAGCTCCTGAACAAATCTGTCAAACACGTTGTTAAACTCAACTCCAACAATAATGACCTATCAGACCCCAAGCTCCTGAACAAATCTGTCAAACACGTTGTTAAACTCAACTCCAACAATAATGACCTATCAGACCCCAAGCTCCTGAACAAATCTGTCAAACACGTTGTTAAACTCAACTCCAACAATAATGACCTATCAGACCCCAAGCTCCTGAACAAATCTGTCAAACACGTTGTTAAACTCAACTCCAACAATAATGACCTATCAGACCCCAAGCTCCTGAACAAATCTGTCAAACACGTTGTTAAACTCAACTCCAACAATAATGACCTATCAGACCCCAAGCTCCTGAACAAATCTGTCAAACACGTTGTTAAACTCAACTCCAACAATAATGACCTATCAGACCCCAAGCTCCTGAACAAATCTGTCAAACACGTTGTTAAACTCAACTCCAACAATAATGACCTATCAGACCCCAAGCTCCTGAACAAATCTGTCAAACACGTTGTTAAACTCAACTCCAACAATAATGACCTATCAGACCCCAAGCTCCTGAACAAATCTGTCAAACACGTTGTTAAACTCAACTCCAACAATAATGACCTATCAGACCCCAAGCTCCTGAACAAATCTGTCAAACACGTTGTTAAACTCAACTCCAACAATAATGACCTATCAGACCCCAAGCTCCTGAACAAATCTGTCAAACACGTTGTTAAACTCAACTCCAACAATAATGACCTATCAGACCCCAAGCTCCTGAACAAATCTGTCAAACACGTTGTTAAACTCAACTCCAACAATAATGACCTATCAGACCCCAAGCTCCTGAACAAATCTGTCAAACACGTTGTTAAACTCAACTCCAACAATAATGACCTATCAGACCCCAAGCTCCTGAACAAATCTGTCAAACACGTTGTTAAACTCAACTCCAACAATAATGACCTATCAGACCCCAAGCTCCTGAACAAATCTGTCAAACACGTTGTTAAACTCAACTCCAACAATAATGACCTATCAGACCCCAAGCTCCTGAACAAATCTGTCAAACACGTTGTTAAACTCAACTCCAACAATAATGACCTATCAGACCCCAAGCTCCTGAACAAATCTGTCAAACACGTTGTTAAACTCAACTCCAACAATAATGACCTATCAGACCCCAAGCTCCTGAACAAATCTGTCAAACACGTTGTTAAACTCAACTCCAACAATAATGACCTATCAGACCCCAAGCTCCTGAACAAATCTGTCAAACACGTTGTTAAACTCAACTCCAACAATAATGACCTATCAGACCCCAAGCTCCTGAACAAATCTGTCAAACACGTTGTTAAACTCAACTCCAACAATAATGACCTATCAGACCCCAAGCTCCTGAACAAATCTGTCAAACACGTTGTTAAACTCAACTCCAACAATAATGACCTATCAGACCCCAAGCTCCTGAACAAATCTGTCAAACACGTTGTTAAACTCAACTCCAACAATAATGACCTATCAGACCCCAAGCTCCTGAACAAATCTGTCAAACACGTTGTTAAACTCAACTCCAACAATAATGACCTATCAGACCCCAAGCTCCTGAACAAATCTGTCAAACACGTTGTTAAACTCAACTCCAACAATAATGACCTATCAGACCCCAAGCTCCTGAACAAATCTGTCAAACACGTTGTTAAACTCAACTCCAACAATAATGACCTATCAGACCCCAAGCTCCTGAACAAATCTGTCAAACACGTTGTTAAACTCAACTCCAACAATAATGACCTATCAGACCCCAAGCTCCTGAACAAATCTGTCAAACACGTTGTTAAACTCAACTCCAACAATAATGACCTATCAGACCCCAAGCTCCTGAACAAATCTGTCAAACACGTTGTTAAACTCAACTCCAACAATAATGACCTATCAGACCCCAAGCTCCTGAACAAATCTGTCAAACACGTTGTTAAACTCAACTCCAACAATAATGACCTATCAGACCCCAAGCTCCTGAACAAATCTGTCAAACACGTTGTTAAACTCAACTCCAACAATAATGACCTATCAGACCCCAAGCTCCTGAACAAATCTGTCAAACACGTTGTTAAACTCAACTCCAACAATAATGACCTATCAGACCCCAAGCTCCTGAACAAATCTGTCAAACACGTTGTTAAACTCAACTCCAACAATAATGACCTATCAGACCCCAAGCTCCTGAACAAATCTGTCAAACACGTTGTTAAACTCAACTCCAACAATAATGACCTATCAGACCCCAAGCTCCTGAACAAATCTGTCAAACACGTTGTTAAACTCAACTCCAACAATAATGACCTATCAGACCCCAAGCTCCTGAACAAATCTGTCAAACACGTTGTTAAACTCAACTCCAACAATAATGACCTATCAGACCCCAAGCTCCTGAACAAATCTGTCAAACACGTTGTTAAACTCAACTCCAACAATAATGACCTATCAGACCCCAAGCTCCTGAACAAATCTGTCAAACACGTTGTTAAACTCAACTCCAACAATAATGACCTATCAGACCCCAAGCTCCTGAACAAATCTGTCAAACACGTTGTTAAACTCAACTCCAACAATAATGACCTATCAGACCCCAAGCTCCTGAACAAATCTGTCAAACACGTTGTTAAACTCAACTCCAACAATAATGACCTATCAGACCCCAAGCTCCTGAACAAATCTGTCAAACACGTTGTTAAACTCAACTCCAACAATAATGACCTATCAGACCCCAAGCTCCTGAACAAATCTGTCAAACACGTTGTTAAACTCAACTCCAACAATAATGACCTATCAGACCCCAAGCTCCTGAACAAATCTGTCAAACACGTTGTTAAACTCAACTCCAACAATAATGACCTATCAGACCCCAAGCTCCTGAACAAATCTGTCAAACACGTTGTTAAACTCAACTCCAACAATAATGACCTATCAGACCCCAAGCTCCTGAACAAATCTGTCAAACACGTTGTTAAACTCAACTCCAACAATAATGACCTATCAGACCCCAAGCTCCTGAACAAATCTGTCAAACACGTTGTTAAACTCAACTCCAACAATAATGACCTATCAGACCCCAAGCTCCTGAACAAATCTGTCAAACACGTTGTTAAACTCAACTCCAACAATAATGACCTATCAGACCCCAAGCTCCTGAACAAATCTGTCAAACACGTTGTTAAACTCAACTCCAACAATAATGACCTATCAGACCCCAAGCTCCTGAACAAATCTGTCAAACACGTTGTTAAACTCAACTCCAACAATAATGACCTATCAGACCCCAAGCTCCTGAACAAATCTGTCAAACACGTTGTTAAACTCAACTCCAACAATAATGACCTATCAGACCCCAAGCTCCTGAACAAATCTGTCAAACACGTTGTTAAACTCAACTCCAACAATAATGACCTATCAGACCCCAAGCTCCTGAACAAATCTGTCAAACACGTTGTTAAACTCAACTCCAACAATAATGACCTATCAGACCCCAAGCTCCTGAACAAATCTGTCAAACACGTTGTTAAACTCAACTCCAACAATAATGACCTATCAGACCCCAAGCTCCTGAACAAATCTGTCAAACACGTTGTTAAACTCAACTCCAACAATAATGACCTATCAGACCCCAAGCTCCTGAACAAATCTGTCAAACACGTTGTTAAACTCAACTCCAACAATAATGACCTATCAGACCCCAAGCTCCTGAACAAATCTGTCAAACACGTTGTTAAACTCAACTCCAACAATAATGACCTATCAGACCCCAAGCTCCTGAACAAATCTGTCAAACACGTTGTTAAACTCAACTCCAACAATAATGACCTATCAGACCCCAAGCTCCTGAACAAATCTGTCAAACACGTTGTTAAACTCAACTCCAACAATAATGACCTATCAGACCCCAAGCTCCTGAACAAATCTGTCAAACACGTTGTTAAACTCAACTCCAACAATAATGACCTATCAGACCCCAAGCTCCTGAACAAATCTGTCAAACACGTTGTTAAACTCAACTCCAACAATAATGACCTATCAGACCCCAAGCTCCTGAACAAATCTGTCAAACACGTTGTTAAACTCAACTCCAACAATAATGACCTATCAGACCCCAAGCTCCTGAACAAATCTGTCAAACACGTTGTTAAACTCAACTCCAACAATAATGACCTATCAGACCCCAAGCTCCTGAACAAATCTGTCAAACACGTTGTTAAACTCAACTCCAACAATAATGACCTATCAGACCCCAAGCTCCTGAACAAATCTGTCAAACACGTTGTTAAACTCAACTCCAACAATAATGACCTATCAGACCCCAAGCTCCTGAACAAATCTGTCAAACACGTTGTTAAACTCAACTCCAACAATAATGACCTATCAGACCCCAAGCTCCTGAACAAATCTGTCAAACACGTTGTTAAACTCAACTCCAACAATAATGACCTATCAGACCCCAAGCTCCTGAACAAATCTGTCAAACACGTTGTTAAACTCAACTCCAACAATAATGACCTATCAGACCCCAAGCTCCTGAACAAATCTGTCAAACACGTTGTTAAACTCAACTCCAACAATAATGACCTATCAGACCCCAAGCTCCTGAACAAATCTGTCAAACACGTTGTTAAACTCAACTCCAACAATAATGACCTATCAGACCCCAAGCTCCTGAACAAATCTGTCAAACACGTTGTTAAACTCAACTCCAACAATAATGACCTATCAGACCCCAAGCTCCTGAACAAATCTGTCAAACACGTTGTTAAACTCAACTCCAACAATAATGACCTATCAGACCCCAAGCTCCTGAACAAATCTGTCAAACACGTTGTTAAACTCAACTCCAACAATAATGACCTATCAGACCCCAAGCTCCTGAACAAATCTGTCAAACACGTTGTTAAACTCAACTCCAACAATAATGACCTATCAGACCCCAAGCTCCTGAACAAATCTGTCAAACACGTTGTTAAACTCAACTCCAACAATAATGACCTATCAGACCCCAAGCTCCTGAACAAATCTGTCAAACACGTTGTTAAACTCAACTCCAACAATAATGACCTATCAGACCCCAAGCTCCTGAACAAATCTGTCAAACACGTTGTTAAACTCAACTCCAACAATAATGACCTATCAGACCCCAAGCTCCTGAACAAATCTGTCAAACACGTTGTTAAACTCAACTCCAACAATAATGACCTATCAGACCCCAAGCTCCTGAACAAATCTGTCAAACACGTTGTTAAACTCAACTCCAACAATAATGACCTATCAGACCCCAAGCTCCTGAACAAATCTGTCAAACACGTTGTTAAACTCAACTCCAACAATAATGACCTATCAGACCCCAAGCTCCTGAACAAATCTGTCAAACACGTTGTTAAACTCAACTCCAACAATAATGACCTATCAGACCCCAAGCTCCTGAACAAATCTGTCAAACACGTTGTTAAACTCAACTCCAACAATAATGACCTATCAGACCCCAAGCTCCTGAACAAATCTGTCAAACACGTTGTTAAACTCAACTCCAACAATAATGACCTATCAGACCCCAAGCTCCTGAACAAATCTGTCAAACACGTTGTTAAACTCAACTCCAACAATAATGACCTATCAGACCCCAAGCTCCTGAACAAATCTGTCAAACACGTTGTTAAACTCAACTCCAACAATAATGACCTATCAGACCCCAAGCTCCTGAACAAATCTGTCAAACACGTTGTTAAACTCAACTCCAACAATAATGACCTATCAGACCCCAAGCTCCTGAACAAATCTGTCAAACACGTTGTTAAACTCAACTCCAACAATAATGACCTATCAGACCCCAAGCTCCTGAACAAATCTGTCAAACACGTTGTTAAACTCAACTCCAACAATAATGACCTATCAGACCCCAAGCTCCTGAACAAATCTGTCAAACACGTTGTTAAACTCAACTCCAACAATAATGACCTATCAGACCCCAAGCTCCTGAACAAATCTGTCAAACACGTTGTTAAACTCAACTCCAACAATAATGACCTATCAGACCCCAAGCTCCTGAACAAATCTGTCAAACACGTTGTTAAACTCAACTCCAACAATAATGACCTATCAGACCCCAAGCTCCTGAACAAATCTGTCAAACACGTTGTTAAACTCAACTCCAACAATAATGACCTATCAGACCCCAAGCTCCTGAACAAATCTGTCAAACACGTTGTTAAACTCAACTCCAACAATAATGACCTATCAGACCCCAAGCTCCTGAACAAATCTGTCAAACACGTTGTTAAACTCAACTCCAACAATAATGACCTATCAGACCCCAAGCTCCTGAACAAATCTGTCAAACACGTTGTTAAACTCAACTCCAACAATAATGACCTATCAGACCCCAAGCTCCTGAACAAATCTGTCAAACACGTTGTTAAACTCAACTCCAACAATAATGACCTATCAGACCCCAAGCTCCTGAACAAATCTGTCAAACACGTTGTTAAACTCAACTCCAACAATAATGACCTATCAGACCCCAAGCTCCTGAACAAATCTGTCAAACACGTTGTTAAACTCAACTCCAACAATAATGACCTATCAGACCCCAAGCTCCTGAACAAATCTGTCAAACACGTTGTTAAACTCAACTCCAACAATAATGACCTATCAGACCCCAAGCTCCTGAACAAATCTGTCAAACACGTTGTTAAACTCAACTCCAACAATAATGACCTATCAGACCCCAAGCTCCTGAACAAATCTGTCAAACACGTTGTTAAACTCAACTCCAACAATAATGACCTATCAGACCCCAAGCTCCTGAACAAATCTGTCAAACACGTTGTTAAACTCAACTCCAACAATAATGACCTATCAGACCCCAAGCTCCTGAACAAATCTGTCAAACACGTTGTTAAACTCAACTCCAACAATAATGACCTATCAGACCCCAAGCTCCTGAACAAATCTGTCAAACACGTTGTTAAACTCAACTCCAACAATAATGACCTATCAGACCCCAAGCTCCTGAACAAATCTGTCAAACACGTTGTTAAACTCAACTCCAACAATAATGACCTATCAGACCCCAAGCTCCTGAACAAATCTGTCAAACACGTTGTTAAACTCAACTCCAACAATAATGACCTATCAGACCCCAAGCTCCTGAACAAATCTGTCAAACACGTTGTTAAACTCAACTCCAACAATAATGACCTATCAGACCCCAAGCTCCTGAACAAATCTGTCAAACACGTTGTTAAACTCAACTCCAACAATAATGACCTATCAGACCCCAAGCTCCTGAACAAATCTGTCAAACACGTTGTTAAACTCAACTCCAACAATAATGACCTATCAGACCCCAAGCTCCTGAACAAATCTGTCAAACACGTTGTTAAACTCAACTCCAACAATAATGACCTATCAGACCCCAAGCTCCTGAACAAATCTGTCAAACACGTTGTTAAACTCAACTCCAACAATAATGACCTATCAGACCCCAAGCTCCTGAACAAATCTGTCAAACACGTTGTTAAACTCAACTCCAACAATAATGACCTATCAGACCCCAAGCTCCTGAACAAATCTGTCAAACACGTTGTTAAACTCAACTCCAACAATAATGACCTATCAGACCCCAAGCTCCTGAACAAATCTGTCAAACACGTTGTTAAACTCAACTCCAACAATAATGACCTATCAGACCCCAAGCTCCTGAACAAATCTGTCAAACACGTTGTTAAACTCAACTCCAACAATAATGACCTATCAGACCCCAAGCTCCTGAACAAATCTGTCAAACACGTTGTTAAACTCAACTCCAACAATAATGACCTATCAGACCCCAAGCTCCTGAACAAATCTGCCAAACACGTTGTTAAACTCAACTCCAACAATAATGACCTATCAGACCCCAAGCTCCTGAACAAATCTGTCCAAACACGTTGTTAAACTCAACTCCAACAATAATGACCTATCAGACCCCAAGCTCCTGAACAAATCTGTCAAACACGTTGTTAAACTCAACTCCAACAATAATGACCTATCAGACCCCAAGCTCCTGAACAAATCTGTCAAACACGTTGTTAAACTCAACTCCAACAATAATGACCTATCAGACCCCAAGCTCCTGAACAAATCTGTCAAACACGTTGTTAAACTCAACTCCAACAATAATGACCTATCAGACCCCAAGCTCCTGAACAAATCTGTCAAACACGTTGTTAAACTCAACTCCAACAATAATGACCTATCAGACCCCAAGCTCCTGAACAAATCTGTCAAACACGTTGTTAAACTCAACTCCAACAATAATGACCTATCAGACCCCAAGCTCCTGAACAAATCTGTCAAACACGTTGTTAAACTCAACTCCAACAATAATGACCTATCAGACCCCAAGCTCCTGAACAAATCTGTCAAACACGTTGTTAAACTCAACTCCAACAATAATGACCTATCAGACCCCAAGCTCCTGAACAAATCTGTCAAACACGTTGTTAAACTCAACTCCAACAATAATGACCTATCAGACCCCAAGCTCCTGAACAAATCTGTCAAACACGTTGTTAAACTCAACTCCAACAATAATGACCTATCAGACCCCAAGCTCCTGAACAAATCTGTCAAACACGTTGTTAAACTCAACTCCAACAATAATGACCTATCAGACCCCAAGCTCCTGAACAAATCTGTCAAACACGTTGTTAAACTCAACTCCAACAATAATGACCTATCAGACCCCAAGCTCCTGAACAAATCTGTCAAACACGTTGTTAAACTCAACTCCAACAATAATGACCTATCAGACCCCAAGCTCCTGAACAAATCTGCCAAACACGTTGTTAAACTCAACTCCAACAATAATGACCTATCAGACCCCAAGCTCCTGAACAAATCTGTCAAACACGTTGTTAAACTCAACTCCAACAATAATGACCTATCAGACCCCAAGCTCCTGAACAAATCTGTCAAACACGTTGTTAAACTCAACTCCAACAATAATGACCTATCAGACCCCAAGCTCCTGAACAAATCTGTCCAAACACGTTGTTAAACTCAACTCCAACAATAATGACCTATCAGACCCCAAGCTCCTGAACAAATCTGTCAAACACGTTGTTAAACTCAACTCCAACAATAATGACCTATCAGACCCCAAGCTCCTGAACAAATCTGTCAAACACGTTGTTAAACTCAACTCCAACAATAATGACCTATCAGACCCCAAGCTCCTGAACAAATCTGTCAAACACGTTGTTAAACTCAACTCCAACAATAATGACCTATCAGACCCCAAGCTCCTGAACAAATCTGTCAAACACGTTGTTAAACTCAACTCCAACAATAATGACCTATCAGACCCCAAGCTCCTGAACAAATCTGTCAAACACGTTGTTAAACTCAACTCCAACAATAATGACCTATCAGACCCCAAGCTCCTGAACAAATCTGTCAAACACGTTGTTAAACTCAACTCCTCAATAATGACCTATCAGACCCCAAGCTCCTGAACAAATCTGTCAAACACGTTGTTAAACTCAACTCCAACAATAATGACCGATCAGACCCCAAGCTCCTGAACAAATCTGTCAAACACGTTGTTAAACTCAACTCCAACAATAATGACCTATCAGACCCCAAGCTCCTGAACAAATCTGTCAAACACGTTGTTAAACTCAACTCCAACAATAATGACCTATCAGACCCCAAGCTCCTGAACAAATCTGTCAAACACGTTGTTAAACTCAACTCCAACAATAATGACCTATCAGACCCCAAGCTCCTGAACAAATCTGTCAAACACGTTGTTAAACTCAACTCCAACAATAATGACCTATCAGACCCCAAGCTCCTGAACAAATCTGTCAAACACGTTGTTAAACTCAACTCCAACAATAATGACCTATCAGACCCCAAGCTCCTGAACAAATCTGTCAAACACGTTGTTAAACTCAACTCCAACCAACTACATGACCTACAGACCCCAAGCTCCTGAAACAAATCTGTCCAAACACACGTTGTTAAACTCAACTCCAACAATAATGACCTAGCACGACCCCAAGCTCACTGAACAAATCAGCCCTAAACAACGTTGATACATCAACTCCAACCAATAATGACCTATCAGGGACCCCCCAAGCTCCTGAACCAAATCTGTCCAAACACGTTGTTAAACTCAACTCCAACAATAATGACCTATCAGACCCCCAAGGCTCCCTGAACAAATCTGTCAAACACGTTGTTAAAACTCAACCTCCAACAATAATGACCTATCAGACCCCAAGCTCCTGAACCAAATCTGTCAAACACGTTGTTAAACTCAACTCCAACAATAATGACCTATCCGACCCCCAAGCTCCTGAACAAATCTGTCTAACACGTTGTTAAACTCAACTCCAACAATAATGACCTACTCAGACCCCCAAGCTCCTGAACAAATCTGTTCAAACACGTTGTTAAACTCAACTCCAACAATAATGACCTATCAGACCCCAAGCTCCTGAACAAATCTGTCAAACACGTTGTTAAACTCAACTCCAACAATAATGACCTATCAGACCCCAAGCTCCTGAACAAATCTGTCAAACACGTTGTTAAACTCAACTCCAACAATAATGACCTATCAGACCCCAAGCTCCTGAACAAATCTGTCAAACACGTTGTTAAACTCAACTCCAACAATAATGACCTATCAGACCCCAAGCTCCTGAACAAATCTGTCAAACACGTTGTTAAACTCAACTCCAACAATAATGACCTATCAGACCCCAAGCTCCTGAACAAATCTGTCAAACACGTTGTTAAACTCAACTCCAACAATAATGACCTATCAGACCCCAAGCTCCTGAACAAATCTGTCAAACACGTTGTTAAACTCAACTCCAACAATAATGACCTATCAGACCCCAAGCTCCTGAACAAATCTGTCAAACACGTTGTTAAACTCAACTCCAACAATAATGACCTATCAGACCCCAAGCTCCTGAACAAATCTGTCAAACACGTTGTTAAACTCAACTCCAACAATAATGACCTATCAGACCCCAAGCTCCTGAACAAATCTGTCAAACACGTTGTTAAACTCAACTCCAACAATAATGACCTATCAGACCCCAAGCTCCTGAACAAATCTGTCAAACACGTTGTTAAACTCAACTCCAACAATAATGACCTATCAGACCCCAAGCTCCTGAACAAATCTGTCAAACACGTTGTTAAACTCAACTCCAACAATAATGACCTATCAGACCCCAAGCTCCTGAACAAATCTGTCAAACACGTTGTTAAACTCAACTCCAACAATAATGACCTATCAGACCCCAAGCTCCTGAACAAATCTGTCAAACACGTTGTTAAACTCAACTCCAACAATAATGACCTATCAGACCCCAAGCTCCTGAACAAATCTGTCAAACACGTTGTTAAACTCAACTCCAACAATAATGACCTATCAGACCCCAAGCTCCTGAACAAATCTGTCAAACACGTTGTTAAAACTCAACTCCAACAATAATGACCTATCAGACCCAAGCTCCTGAACAAATCTGTCAAACACGTTGTTAAACTCAACTCCAACAATAATGACCTATCAGACCCCAAGCTCCTGAACAAATCTGTCAAACACGTTGTTAAACTCAACTCCAACAATAATGACCTATCAGACCCCAAGCTCCTGAACAAATCTGTCAAACACGTTGTTAAAACTCAACTCCAACAATAATGACCTATCAGACCCCCAAGCTCCTGAACAAATCTGTCAAACACGTTGTTAAACTCAACTCCAACAATAATGACCTATCAGACCCCAAGCTCCCTGAACAAATCTGTCAAACACCGTTGTTAAACTCAACTCCAACAATAATGACCTATCAGACCCCAAGCTCCTGAACAAATCTGTCCAAACACGTTGTTAAACTCAACTCCAACAATAATGACCTATCAGACCCCAAGCTCCTGAACAAAATCTGTCAAAAGCCGTTGTTAAACTCAACTCCAACAAGTAATGACCTATCAGACCCCAAGCTCCTGAACAAATCTGTCAAACACGTTTTAAGACTCAACTCCAACAATAATGACCTATCAGACCCCAAGCTCCGTGAACAAATCTGTCAAACACGTTGTTAAACTCAACTCCCAACAATAATGACCTATCAGACCCCAAGCTCCTGAACAAATCTGTCAAACACGTTGTTAAACTCAACTCCAACAATAATGACCTATCAGACCCCAAGCTCCTGAGACAAATCTGTCAAACACGTTGTTAAACTCAACTCCAACAATAATGACCTATCAGATCCCCAAGCTCCTGAACAAATCTGTCAAACACGTTGTTAGAGACTCAACTCCAACAATAATGACCTATCAGACCCCAAGCTCCTGAACAAATCTGTCAAACACGTTGTTAAACTCAACTCCAACAATAATGACCTATCAGAACCCCCAAGCTCCTGAACAAATCTGCAAACACGTTGTTAAATCTCAACTCAACAATAATGACCTATCAGACCCCAAGCTCCTGAACAAATCTGTCAAACAGGTTGTTAAACTCAACTCCAACAATAATGACCTATCAGACCCCAAGCTCCTGAACAAATCTGTCAAACACGTTGTTAAACTCAACTCCTCAATAATGACCTATCAGACCCCAAGCTCCTGAACAAATCTGTCAAACAGGTTGTTAAACTCAACTCCAACAATAATGACCGATCAGACCCCAAGCTCCTGAACAAATCTGTCAAACACGTTGTTAAACTCAACTCCAACAATAATGACCTATCAGACCCCAAGCTCCTGAACAAATCTGTCAAACACGTTGTTAAACTCAACTCCTCAATAATGACCTATCAGACCCCAAGCTCCTGAACAAATCTGTCAAACACGTTGTTAAACTCAACTCCAACAATAATGACCGATCAGACCCCAAGCTCCTGAACAAATCTGTCAAACAGGTTGTTAAACTCAACTCCAACAATAATGACCTATCAGACCCCAAGCTCCTGAACAAATCTGTCCAAACACGTTGTTAAACTCAACTCCAACAATAATGACCTATCAGACCCCAAGCTCCTGAACAAATCTGTCAAACACGGTTGTTAAACTCAACTCCAACAATAATGACCTATCAGACCCCAAGCTCCTGAACAAATCTGTCAAAACACGTTGTTAAACTCAACTCCAACAATAATGACCTATCAGACCCCAAGCTCCTGAACAAATCTGTCAAACACGTTTGTTAAACTCAACTCCAACAATAATGACCTATCAGACCCCAAGCTCCTGAACAAATCTGTCAAACACGTTGTTAAACTCAACTCCAACAATAATGACCTATCAGACCCCAAGCTCCTGAACAAATCTGTCAAACACGTTGTTAAACTCAACTCCCAACAATAATGACCTATCAGACCCCAAGCTCCTGAACAAATCTGTCAAACACGTTGTTAAACTCAACTCCAACAATAATGACCTATCAGACCCCAAGCTCCTGAACAAATCTGCCAAACACGTTGTTAAACTCAACTCCAACAATAATGACCTATCAGACCCCAAGCTCCTGAACAAATCTGTCAAACACGTTGTTAAACCTCAACTCCAACAATAATGACCTATCAGACCCCAAGCTCCTGAACAAAACTGTCAAACACGTTGTTAGAACTCAACTCCAACAATAATGACCTATCAGACCCCAAGCTCCTGAACAAATCGTCAAACACGTTGTTAAACTCAACTCCAACAATAATGACCTATCGGACCCCCCATGCTCCTGAACAAATCTGTCAAACACGTTGTTAAACTCAACTCCAACAATAATGACCTATCAGAACCCCAAGCTCCTGAACAAATCTGTCAAACACGTTGTTAAACTCAACTCCAACAATAATGACCTAATCAGACCCCAAGCTTCCTGAACAAATCTGTTCAAACACGATGGTTAAACTCAACCTCCAACAGTAATGACCTATCAGACCCCTAAGCTCCTGAACAAATCTGTCAAACACGTTGTTTAAACTCAACTCCAACAATAATGACCTATCAGACCCCAAGCTCCTGAACAAATCTGTCAAACACGTTGTTAAACTCAACTCCAACAATAATGACCTATCAGACCCAAAGCTCCTGAACAAATCTGTCAAACACGGTTGTTAAACTCAACTCCAACAATAATGACCTATCAGACCCCAAGCTCCTGAACAAATCTGTCAAACACGTTGTTAAACTCAACTCCAACAATAATGACCTATCAGACCCCAAGCTCCTGAACAAATCTGTCAAACACGTTGTTAAACTCAACTCCAACAATAATGACCTATCAGACCCCAAGCTCCTGAACAAATCTGTCAAACACGTTGTTAAACTCAACTCCAACAATAATGACCTATCAGACCCCAAGCTCCTGAACAAATCTGTCAAACACGTTGTTAAACTCAACTCCAACAATAATGACCTATCAGACCCCAAGCTCCTGAACAAATCTGTCAAACACGTTGTTAAACTCAACTCCAACAATAATGACCTATCAGACCCCAAGCTCCTGAACAAATCTGTCAAACACGTTGTTAAACTCAACTCCAACAATAATGACCTATCAGACCCCAAGCTCCTGAACAAATCTGCCAAACACGTTGTTAAACTCAACTCCAACAATAATGACCTATCAGACCCCAAGCTCCTGAACAAATCTGTCAAACACGTTGTTAAACTCAACTCCAACAATAATGACCTATCAGACCCCAAGCTCCTGAACAAATCTGTCAAACACGTTGTTAAACTCAACTCCAACAATAATGACCTATCAGACCCCAAGCTCCTGAACAAATCTGTCAAACACGTTGTTAAACTCAACTCCAACAATAATGACCTATCAGACCCCAAGCTCCTGAACAAATCTGCCAAACACGTTGTTAAACTCAACTCCAACAATAATGACCTATCAGACCCCAAGCTCCTGAACAAATCTGTCAAACACGTTGTTAAACTCAACTCCAACAATAATGACCTATCAGACCCCAAGCTCCTGAACAAATCTGCCAAACACGTTGTTAAACTCAACTCCAACAATAATGACCTATCAGACCCCAAGCTCCTGAACAAATCTGCCAAACACGTTGTTAAACTCAACTCCAACAATAATGACCTATCAGACCCCAAGCTCCTGAACAAATCTGCCAAACACGTTGTTAAACTCA
Source organism: Babylonia areolata (assembly GCF_041734735.1). Lineage (NCBI taxonomy): Eukaryota > Metazoa > Mollusca > Gastropoda > Neogastropoda > Buccinidae > Babylonia > Babylonia areolata. Next base: position 40,198 of record NW_027468379.1, read on the forward strand.
ACTCCAACAATAATGACCTATCAGACCCCAAGCTCCTGAACAAATCTGCCAAACACGTTGTTAAACTCAACTCCAACAATAATGACCTATCAGACACCAAGCTCCTGAACAAATCTGCCAAACACGTTGTTAAACTCAACTCCAACAATAATGACCTATCAGACCCCAAGCTCCTGAACAAATCTGTCAAACACGTTGTTAAACTCAACTCCAACAATAATGACCTATCAGACCCCAAGCTCCTGAACAAATCTGTCAAACACGTTGTTAAACTCAACTCCAACAATAATGACCTATCAGACCCCAAGCTCCTGAACAAATCTGCCAAACACGTTGTTAAACTCAACTCCAACAATAATGACCTATCAGACCCCAAGCTCCTGAACAAATCTGTCAAACACGTTGTTAAACTCAACTCCAACAATAATGACCTATCTGTGGACTCAGTCTTCCTCATCTGGTTGCCTGGGAACCGCTCGGATGCGGAACGGGTTGGGGTTGTGCGCGAACTCCATGACGCCCTCCAAAGATGGCAGCCGTCCCTCTTCCGCTGGCAGGAACCGGAAGTTCTGCAGAAGGGAAGTGACGTAGAGGAACAGCTGCAGCCGCGCGATGCCTTCTCCCGGGCATGACCTGCGACCTGAGGAATAATGGTAGGATAATGGTACGTATATTGATGATGATGATGATGGTGATGGTGATGATAGTAATAACAATACAGTGGTAGTAGTAGTACTTGTAGTAATGATAATAATAGCAATAACAACAACAACAACAACAATAATAATAACAATAATGAGGAGGAGGAGGAGGAGGAATGTTGATGATGGTGATAATGATGATGGTGATGATAATCATAATAATGATGATGATGATAATCATGAGGATGATGATGATGATGATGATGATAATGATGATGATGATGATGGTGGTGGTGATAATCATAATAATGATGATGATGATAATCATGATGATGATGATGATAATGATAATGATGATAATAATAATGATAATAATAATAATAATAATGATGATGATGATGATGACGATGACGACGACGACGACGTCGACAACAGTAGCAACATTGCTGATAAAGTTAATTAATCATGATACTGAACGTAATGCAGAAGCTGCCTCATCCATATCCAAACTATCAAACGAAAAAAAAAGGGGGTTCAAGAAAGTAAAAAAAAAAAAAAAAAAAGAAAGAAAAAAGAAAAAAAAAAGAAAAACAACAACAGAACAACAGAATGAATTAAAAAAGGAAAGAAAGATAGGAAGACAGTCAGAAAAACACAGAGAAGACAATAATTGTGAGAGAAAAAACACACACACAAAAAAAAACAAACAGCAGAAATAGCAACGACAAAGACGACGACGAAAACATCCATAACAACAAACCCATGAAACAAGAAAGAAGAAAAAAGAGAAGAAAAAAACAAACAAACAAAAACAAAACATACCGAGCCCTCCAAACCAACACACACACACACACACACACACACACACACACACACATGTCCTATTAAGTGTACTTGTTTTTATATTTGTAATTTCAGCTAGCCGACTACATGGTGATTTTTTTTTTTTTTTTTTTTTTTTTTTTACTTTCCATGAGAGATATTTTAATTTGGCTTGACCACAAATCCAAGGCCAGTGACTCACCCACAGAGAAGGGAATGAACTCCTCCCGCTTCACCACCACCACCCTCCCGTTCTCCGGGTCCAAGAATCTTTCGGGTCGGAAACACTCCGGGTCACCCCACGTGACCTTGTCGTTGAGGGCCGTGTGCAAATAGGGCACTACGATGGTACCTGCCGGGAACGCACGAAGCTGCTTCTTGTCATCATCATCATCATCATCATGCAGCAGCAGCAGTAGTAGTAGTAGCATCATCATCATAATGATGATGATAATAATAATAGTAATAATAATAAGTAGTAGCAGTAGTCATAATAGTTGCAGCAGCAGCAGCAGTAGCATCATCATCATCATCACAATAATGAAAATAATAATAATAATGATAATAATAATAATAATAATTAGTAGTAGTAGTAGTATCATCATCATCATCACATTAATAATAATAATAATGATAAGAAGAATAAGAAGAATATATACTAAATGATAATAATAGATACTTACATAACACACTATCCAGAACTCTGCTACAGGTCCTTTACAAAACACATGGTTTTGATGTATATATAAGATGTATGCATTGTGGTATAATAGTCGTGTCCGACAAAAAGGCCATCAGAACATCATGGGAGGCAACTGCTGGCCGACTATATGGTTTAGTGGAGAGTGCTTGCCCTTGTTACATCCCTACTCTCTCGGCCAAGAGGGTTTTCAGGGCAGCCGGCGTTGGAGATAGTCTCCAAAGGGCAGCTAGCCCTCAAGGCTGCAGTGATAAGAGCCAGTGCAGCCTTACCCTCCTAGTCTGCGAGTCACAGTTTCTTCACGAAGAAGACTAAGTTGTAAAAAGAATTCCCATTGCAGTGGAGAAACCATTTTATAATACAGCTTTCACTTTTCTGCTGCCCTAATTGTATAAGCTTATGTCAATTTTGTAATATAAGCTGAGCGTTGTTTGAGCCCATGGTTTTGATATATAACACATCGCATCCATGTTAGATATACACACCTAGATGTACCAAGCAAATTATACGCACACGCATATATAAATACAATGTTTATATACATATAAACATACAATCAAATTTATAATAAATATGCACAAACCCACTTCCCCTCCACACACACACACACACACACACGTGCTATTATCTGAGAGCCAGTGCAGTCTTACCTCCTGATCTGAGTCTTAGTCCTTCACAAAAACAAAAAACAAAAAAAAAAAAGAAAGAAAAAAGATTAAGTTGAACACAGCACAGCTCTCACTTTCTTATCAGTTAATTAACTAATAATAATAATAATAATAATAATGATGATGATGATATTCATATAGTGCAGAGACAAATCAAAGCGCTTTCGCACCGGTCATTCACACCACACATGCATAACTCTAAAAACTGGAGAAACTGAAGACAAGGAAGAAGGCAGGGAAGGGAGGCTATCTTGGGAAAAGGTGGGCTTTAAGGCCAGACTTGAAATCTTTTTTCTTTTTTTTTTTCAGTTAAAAAAATATATTATTTTTTTTATTATTGATTTTTTCCCCCTCAAGGCCTGACTAAGTGCGTTGGGTTACGCTGCTGGTCAGGCATCTGCTTGGCAGATGTGGTGGCAGCGTATATGAATTTGACGTAGTGACGCCTCCTTGAGCTACTGATACTGATCTTCACACAGTACCTTTAGGGACGCGGAACCCTCTCAGCTCCACGTCCTGACTGACCCCGTGCTGTATGCCCATGGCCCCGATGTCAGAGATCCGCAGGGTCTCCATGATCGTGGCCTCTACGTACGGGAGCTCCGCCCGGTGGTGCCCGTCGGGCGGTGACGAGGGGCCGAGCACCTGTCGGATCTGGCGGTAGCACGCGCTCTGCACGCGCGGGTGGTGGAGGAGGTAGAGGAGGGTCCAGAGGAGAGCGTTGGTCAGCGTCTCCGTTCCGGCCACGAAGAGGTCGGACACTGTCCACTCCAGGTTGTTCAGGTTCTCTGGCGGCAAGACAGTGTCCAGAATCACAGAATCACAGAATTCTAGATTCCAGATGGTTTATTCATGTATAGGCCTAGGCCCGTTATGAAGGGATGTGTGTGAACAATATTCTTTTATATATGGACAAACATCACCTTGCAATGCTTGTTAACGTCCAAATATTCAATTAAACAAACATACTAAGTAAAGTAGTGCGACGGTTCAGTATGTAGAACAATAAAATGCTGTCACGAAGTTACAATTTAAAAGCTTTATATAAAAATAGAGAACATTTTCGAATAGTTTCAGGAGAGGAAAAAAAAAACTATATAAAGATTGACAGGTGACACACACGCAGGCTACAATCATGTGTGCCCGCACCTTGGAAACAACAAAGAAAAAAAATCGATTGTAAGGTGGCATGAAGGTAGACCCAACCCGGAAAAAAAGGGGAAAAATAAAACACATAAAGAAGATGTTTGAGGTCCGTAGAGAGAAGGATTCTGTGACGAGCCATCCAACAACCAACTCTCCATTCTATTTAATACTTTGGCGACCAACTAACACATTCAGCCAGCCACGTGAAGAAGAGAAAAAGGGAAAGAAAATGACAAATAAAGAATAAAAAGTATCAGTATCAGTATCAGTAGCTCAAGGAGGCGTCACTGCGTTCGGACAATTCCATATACACCACACCACACCTGCCAAGCAGATGCCTGACCAGCGTCGTAACCCAACACGCTTAAGAAAGGAGGAGGAGGAGATGACGATATAGAGGGAAAGGAAGGGAAACTAAATAAGATGAGTGGGAAGAGGGAATGGGAAAAGAAGAATGGGGTGGAGGAGGAGGAGGAGGAGGAGGAGAAAAAGAAGGAGGAGGGGGAGAAGGAGGAGGGGGAGGAAGGAGAAGAAGAAGAAGGAGGAGAAGAAAAAGAAGAAGAAGGAGGAGGAGGGGTAGGAGGAGGAGGAGGAGAAAAAGAAGGAGGAGGAGGAAGAGAAGAAAAAGGAGAAGAAAAAGAAGAAGGAGGAGGAGAAGAAAAAGAAGGAGGAGGGGTAGGAGGAGGAGAAGAAAAAGAAGAAGGAGGAGAAGAAAAAGAAGAAGGAGGAGAAGGAGGGGTAGGAGGGGAGGAGGAGAAAAAGAAGAAGTAGAAGAAGGAGGAGGAAAAGAACGGATAGGAGGAAGAGGAGAAAAAGAAGAAGAAGA
>NW_027468379.1:50000-101124 GCF_041734735.1 Babylonia areolata
CGACGTTAACAGTGTTTCATCCCAATTACCATCATCAAAATATTGCAAGCGGAACGCTCTTATACTGAAGAGGTGAATGTTGACAAAGAATACCACAATTCTGACGACGGAAGCTAAAGGTTGGGTCATTGAGACACCCACTGGACATCCGAGGGGTCTGTGTAGAGGAGAAGAGAGGACTGGCCGTACTGAGTGAGTTAATCCTGAACAAGCTACACAGAACACATGGACAATACGGAACAAAACTCAAACCTTCTCCCAAAGACGACGCCGCAGATGTTGTTGGACATGCTGACTCCGGCGATCTTCGCCAGGTTTGTCGGCTGACCTTGAAGGTCTCGGACGGCCTTGACGAATTCTCCGACCTCCTGAAGGATGTTGATGGTGAACTGGGGCTTGCCCATGCCCAAGGAGCGCAGGATCTCCAGGGAGATCTTCCGCTGTTCCTTCCAGGAGGGCCCAGAGTTGAAGGCGATGCCTGGAGGGGGTGGGGGTGGGATGAGATTTGGGAAAGAATTGAACGAACAAAATTAATGTATGAATGAATGAATGAATGAATGAACGGCCTATAGAAGGGAAATGGGGATTAGGGAATAAACACATTCTATTCATCCTTTATAATAAAAAAAAAAAAATTTAAGTAAAATATGACACATACGCAAAACAAAAAGCATACCATTGTAGAAGAATTTCGAATTGTGTGGAGAGAGACAGAGAGACAGACAGACAGAGACACGGAGACAGAGACACACAGAGAGAGACAGAGACACACAGAGAGAGACAAAGATAGAGAGAGACAGAGAGAGACACACACAGACACAGAGACAGAGAGAGACAGAGACAGAGAGATAGTCAGAGACAGAGACAGAGACACAGAGAGAGACAGAGACACAGAGAGAGACAGAGAGAGACAGAAACACAGAGAGAGACAGAGACAGAGAGAGAGACAGAGACACAGAGAGAGACAGAGACAGAGAGAGTCAGAGACAGAGAGAGTCAGAGACAGAGACACAGAGAGTCAGAGACAGAGACACAGAGAGACAGAGACAGAGAGAGACAGAGAGAGAGACACATAGACTCACAGAGAGAGACAGAGACACAGAGAGAGAGACAGAGGAAGTCTGAGACAGAGAGAGACAGAGAGAGTCACAGAGAGACACACACAGAGAGAGACAGAGACGGAGACAGAGAGACAGAGACAGTCAGAGACAAAGAGAGAGACAGAGACAGAGAGAGTCAGAAACAGAGACAGAGTCAGAGAGAGAGACAGAGAGAGAGACAGAGACAGGGAGAGTCACAGAGAGAGACACAGAGACACAGAGAGAGAGACAGAGACACACAGAGAGACAGAGACAGAGAGAGTCACAGAGAGAGAGAGACAGAGAGTCACAGAGAGAGAGACAGGGACACGCAGAGAGAGACAGAGATAGAGAGAGACAGAGACAGACACACAGAGAGACACAGAGAGAGACAGTCAGAGGCAGAGAGAGACAGAGAGAGTCAGAGAGAGTCAGAGAGAGACAGAGAGACAGTCAGAGACAGAGACAGACACAGAGACAAACATAGAGACACAGAGAGAGACAGAGACAGAGAGAGAGAGTCAGAGAGAGACAGAGACAGAGAGAGACAGAGACACAGAGAGAGACAGAGACACAGAGAGAGACATAGAGAGACAGAGACAGAGAGAACACTGAACACTTTAATGTCAATAGCTTTACAGCCCTAATGACATGGGGGTTCATAATACAAATAACAACATGCATCAATAGTAATAATATTGATGAAAACCAAAGCCAAAACGAAATCAATCAATCTGTGCAACAAAGTGCAGTTCGACCATCCATTCAAAGTAATGGCATGTAGTGAGAAATAAAAACAAAAACATATATAAATGTATAACATAGAGTCAGAGAGAGAGAGACAGAGACAGAGTCTGAGAGAGACACAGAGAGAGGCGGGCGGGAAGGGAATGGCAGAGAGAAGGTTGAAGAAAAAAGAAAGTTGGGAGGAGCGAGTGGTGGGTAAGGAGGGGTGTTGATGTGGGTGTGAAGTTTGTGTGTGTGTGTGTGTATGCGTGCGTGCGTGCTTACGTGCGTGCGTGCGTACGCGTGTGTGTGTATGCGTGCGTACGTGCGTGTGTGTGTGCGTGTGTGTGAGTGTGTTTGTGTGTGTGTGTTTGTGTGTGTGTGGGGGGGGGGGGGGGGGGGCTCGGGAGTCTTTGGGAAGGAGAGTGAGGGGGAGGGGGGGGGAGAGAGAGAGGGACAGAGACAGAGATGGGGAGAGATGGCATTAGTATGAGTGATGGAATGTGCGCGAAAGAGAGATAATTAGTTGGAAAAGTGAGAGAGAGAGAGAGAGAGAATGAGAGACAGAGATAGACACAAAGAGACAAGGACAAAGAGCGGGAGAGTGAGAGGATTGGGAGAGAGAGCAGAAGATGTAGAAAAAAAAAAGTATGTATATTACAAATCACATCAGCAAAATATATCGCAAACGGTATAAGCATAAGATTAAAGCACACACCCATCCACACACACACACACACACACACACACACACACCACCACCACCACCACCACCACCACTATCACCACCACCCTTCCCCTTACATACTCATCTCCCACCCTCCCACCACCCTGCCCCCCACCCCCTCCCCCTCCCCACTCTCACAACACAAACTAACAACAAACAAACAAAAAACAAACAACAACAAAACCACACACCACTACGAGTGATTTATTCAGTGACGAACACACCACCACCACCACCACCACCACCACCACCACCACCACCCCTCCCCATTACCTACCCACCCCTTCCATCCCCCATCCACCCCACCACCCAACCCGCAACACAAACAACAACACCAAAAAAAAAAGCCACGGTGATGAACTCAGTAAATACGAACACACCACCACCACCACCACCACCACCACCATCATCACCGCCGCCACCACCACCCCTCCCCTTACCTATCCAACCCACCACCCCTTCCACCACACCCTACCAGCACCACCAAACCCAACCCGCAACACAAACAACAAACACAACAACAACAACAACAAAAAGCACGTTGATGAACTCGATAACGAACACACCACCACCACCACCACCACCACCAGGCATTCCTCCTCCCTACCACCACCACCACCACCTCCACTACCACCACCACCACCCTTTCCACCCCCACCGCCACCCCACCAACTCGCAACACAAACAAAACCACACATACCACTACGAGTGATGAATTCCGAGACGAACACACGGCCACCACCATCACCGCCAACACCACCACCACCACCACCACCCCTGCCCTTACCTACCTACCCATCTCACCCACCAACCCACTCCCACCCCACCAACCGCAACACAAACAACACAAACAAAACCACACATACCACTTCGAGTGATGAACTCGGTAACGAACATGCTGGGACGAACGGAAAAGGCATCAGCCCGCTTCACCAACGCTTCCCGTATTGTTTCGTAGCCGTTCAGGACCACCACCAAACGGCCCGCCATGTAGAACCCGAAGACGTCGCCGTATTCCTGGCGCCACGTTTGGAACTGGGGCCGGGGGTCCCTGCGGAGGAGGGGCAAGTGGCCGAGGAAGGGCAAACCGCCTGTGGGCCCTGGGGGGAGGTCTGAGGGACGTCTGGAGAGGACCAGCCACCACCAGGCGAGGAAGATGGTCAGGAAGATGAGTACCACGTCCAGCATGGTGGTTAGTGGTGGTGGTGGTGTGGTGGTGTAGTGGTGGTGATGGTGTGGTGGTGGTGTGGTGGTGTGGTGTGGTGGTGGTGGTGGGGGTGGGGGCAGGGGGGTAGAATCTGTTACCTGCGTGAAACATAACAACAATAATGATAATGATAATGATGATGATAATCAGAAGGAGGAGGAGGAAGAGAAGGAGGAGGAGGATTGTGACCATCATCCCGATCATGACAAAAAGAAGAAGAAGAAGAAAACGATGAAAATGATGATGATGATGACGACGATGATGATGAGTAAGAATTAGAAATAACAAGTAATCATCAAATAACGTACTGAATCTACTGAAAAGACAAAATTGATAAAAGCATTTTCATGTCAGCCATTCATTCATACTAAAACATGCACAGTTCTAATTCAGCAGAATGAAAGTATCTTTCATCTGGGAGGTAGAGGGGGTGCAGGGTAATGTGTGTGTGTGTGTGTGTGTGTGTGTGTGTGTGTGTGTGTGTGTGTGTGTGTGTGTGTGTTTGGGGCTCTTGTACGTTTATATGTATTTGACTGTGCTTTCATATCTGTGAAACTGCATGTTTGGTGCGTATCTGTTATGCATATGTGTGTGTGTGTGTGTGTGTGTGTGTGTGTGTGAATGTATGTCTGCATGTTTTACATTTATTTGCTTATTTGTCATCATTGTTGTCTTTTTTAAAAATTTTAGTAGTAGTAGTAGTCATACTTTTTTTTAATTTATGTACGCTAAAAGTTGACTTCATCAAATTTCTGCGCCTTATACATATTATTATTAGTAGTAGTAGTTTTTTTTTAATGTATTTATCTATTATTTATTCACCCTTTTTTTCTTTTCTTTTTTTTCTCAAGGCCTGACTAAGCGCGTTGGGTTACACTGCTGGTCAGGCATCTGCTTGGCAGATGTGGTGTAGCGTATATGGATTTGTCCGAACGCAGTGACGCCTCCTTGAGCTACTGAAACTGAAACTGAAACTCAACGCACTTGAAAACAGAAAACAACAGAGCTGTAGACTGGGGATATGAAGTGATTGAGGGGAGGGGGGGAGTGGGGGGGCGGGGTGGGGGGGTAAAGGGGGGGGGGAGAGCTATTTTTTGAGAAGAGCTACGTTTTCTGGCCAGAAGACTTTGCGAGCTCACAGAGAAAAACAGGTACACACACACACACACACACACACACATCTAATTTATTCCCACGTGAACACCAGGACGCTCTGCTGTGTACTGTTCGACTATTTTATCTCTGTTCTAAACACTATAATCATTAGTACATACTCATTTAGTATATTGATTCATAACCTACCGATTATTATTATATATATATATATATATATATATATATATATTTTTTTTTTTTTTTTTTTTTTTTTTTTTTTAATTCCTTTATTATTATTATTTTTGGTATTATAGTTTAATGTATTTTTTTGTGTTGCGTTAAATTAGTTAACTTTTTGGAACTGTGATCAACAATAGACAATCACTGAACTTTCTCGAGCAATGACGGTCAACAACAACCTAAATGTGTTTCAGTGGAACTGTCGATCTATTGGTACAAACTGTGATCACTTAGTGCAGCATCTGGCGAATCATAATTACCAGTTGCTAGCCCTTCAATCTCTAAATGTAAAGCGAGATAAACTTCCTAAATTTGATCACTATTACTTTCCGCCATTACATCAGAAGGTGGATACCAATGAGAAAATCAGCACAGCGATATACATTCGAGAAGGGGTCAAGTACACTCCATGCCCCAGCCCCGTTCCACCAGATATACCAAATATTCATTCTTGTGCTGTAAAAGTCCAGTATAATTCTTCACTCTTAACTGTCATTTCTGTATACCTACCTCAGGGTCCAAATGACTTTAATACAGAGTGGATTCGAACATTACGGACAGACCAGGACAAAAAAGTTCTCATCACGGGAGACTTCAATGCACACTCGCCATTTTGGGAGAAAGACTGCCAGTCGATCACTAGCAATCGTTTTATTGAAAACATTGTAGATACTTCTTTATACCTACTTAACGATGGCAGAATAACACGGATACCAGACAATCCAAGTCATAGAGCAACTGCCATAGATCTCACTTTAATCTCACCAGATCTGGCACCAATATGTGACTGGAATACACTGGATGACACTCTTAATAGTGATCATTTGCCTATTATAATAAGACTTGAATCTAAAATGCCTCAGTCAATAGATCCAAACGAGGATAAGATCCCAAAATATAATTACCGACATGCGAACTGGGATAAATTCACAAGTTTACTTTCATCGTTTCAAATTTGCAACATAAACGATACAGACATCAACAGTTTATATTCGACATTTACAAATGTAGTCATCACCGCTGCAAATGAATCTATACCCAAGTACAAATCGGTTAAAGATCATAAGCACTCTGGTAATATCTGGTGGAATGAGGCTTGTGAAGCAGCAAAGAAAGAAAAGAAGTCAAAATTCAAAATATACTTAAAAGTACAATCCATCCCAAATCATTTAGAGATGAAAAAGGCTAAAAATAAAGCAAATAGTGTTAACGCACAAGCGAAAAGGCAGTACTGGTCGTCTTTCTGCACAAATGAAGTTTTCAATCACAAAGATATGCAAAAGGTATGGGAAAAACTAAAATCAATGAAAAATGGAATATATTTACCACAATGCCCAATTAAACTGGACCATACAGATCTACCTTCAAATATTGAAAAGGCAGAAGTTTTTGCTGACATGTTTGGTAATCACAGTAGAATCACTGGTTTGTCAGAAGAAAATAGAAAGTTCAGAGAAAGCCAAGAGAAAAATGAAATATACCAAGGTTCAGAGAGCGTAAATCACCTATATATAAATAGTGAAATAACACCAGATGAAATAAAGGAATGTCTCTCAAATCTCAGCAGCAAAAAAACAGCAGTTGGTTTAGACGGAATTTCAAACGAAATGTTGAGACATTTGCCTGGAAATTTGACTGATTTCTTACACTTAATTTTAAAGAAATGTTGGTCTGATGGTGACATTCCTCTTGTATGGAAACAATCAATTGTTGTCCCAATACACAAACAGGGCAAACGCAGAACAGATAAAAACAGTTATCGACCAATTGCCTTAACATCGCATGTATGCAAACTAATGGAAAAAATTGTTCTAAAAAGACTTGTTCATTATTGTGAGAAGCATAGTGTAATTCCTGTAAACCAAGCTGGCTTCAGAAAAGGTAGATCCTCCACAGAACATCTAGTCAAACTGACTACACAGGTAAAGCAACAGTTTGCAAGGCGAAAAAACGTACTAGCGACTTTTTTTGATGTGAAAAAAGCATACGACCAAGTGTGGCACGCTCGACTTTTATATAAACTGAAAAATATCGGTATCACAGGCAACATGTATGATTATATCAGAAGTTTCTTATCAGATAGATTTATACAAGTAAGAATAGGAAACACCTACTCAAACCCCAGACAATTACATATGGGGTTACCACAAGGATCAGTAATTTCGCCAATTTTATTCAATATATTATTAGCAGATCTACCTAACAAGCTAGCTAAAGATACAGTCTTGGTTCAATTTGCTGATGACATTTGTTTATGGATGAAGGTGACAATGAAAAATAAAACGCCTACTAGGACACTGAATTACATAAAGAAAATATACCAGCGGGAACTTGATAAAATCAGCAACTTTATGACGGGAAATGGCTTATCATTGTCCTTAGAAAAAACAAATATGATGCTATTTAACACAGGATCAGACCCAGAAAAGCTCCCTGTGTTTACAATAAATGGTTCTATAATCAGATATACACAATATGTTAAATTTTTGGGAGTTTATATTTCTTCAAAGCTTTCGTGGAATTATCATATTGACTATATACTAAACAAAGCAAGAAAAGGTCTAAATTTCCTTAAAATAATTTGTAAACAGCACTGGGGGCAAGATACCAAAGCGTTGATATCTCTCGCAACCTCTCTCGTACGTTCACGCTTGACATACGCTCAAGAGGTATTTTTCAGTGCTCCACTGCATTTGTTAAAGAAGCTGCAAAGCATCGATTGTAAGGCTTATAAACTTGCTCTAGGTGTGCCCATTCTTACATCAAATTTAGGGACCTACAGAGAAGCAGGTGTTTTATCTCTTGATGAACAAAGGAAAGCTTCAGCCGCGAAATTCGTTATCAAATCTTTAGCATATGAAACCTTTTCAAAAGAAGAAGTTAATTTAAGTTCACAAAAAGATTTTGCTAAACGAGCTAAGACGATACAGTCTATGACATCCATCAATACATTTGCATCAGATATCATTAGTGCTACGGAATCAAGAGACAAGCAAATTGCAAAAATACCTACTTTTTCACCAGTCCCTGAATGGGAGCAGTGTAAAGCTACCTTTGACATGGATTATACAGATTTATCCAAGAACCAGTCACCATTTTTGTTAAAACCTGAAGTGCTCTCCCATATAGAAAATCAATATTCTAATTATCTAAAAATATACACAGACGGATCTGTTCTAGAAGATGGTAATTCAGGAGCGGCTTTTGTAATTCCTTCATTTAGATTAGAAAAATTATACTATATTGGTAGACAATATTCCATTTTCACAGCTGAACTTATAGCCATACTTATGGCCTTAAATTATATTTCAGAAATTCCGAAAACTGTCAGTGAAATTCTATTATGTGTAGACTCGAAGTCAGTATTAAAAGCTATAGAATCTCCAAATTCAAAGAAGCGAATAGAGATGACAATGGAAATAAAACATATTATTCACCAACTGACAAAACAGGGCATTAAATTAACTTTCTGCTGGGTACCTTCGCACTGTGGAATATCTTCAAATGAGTGGGTAGACCAAGCAGCTAGAAGAGCAGCACGTAATTTCGAAGGCGCAATACAACTTGACATCCAGTTAGATCTACATGAATGCTTTAGTAGTATAGAAAATGTATCTAGAAATCGATTTAAGAAATTGCTTATAGATTCAAATAATCAATATTACCAATATTGTGTAAACACAAAGAATGCAGCTAATCCCAAACATTTTCTAAATTTGACACCAACAGCACATTCAAGACAAATTACAAGTCTAATGTATAGAATTCGTTTAAATGCCTTTCGTACAAAATTTTCTAAAAATATAGAATGTATGTGCGGTAAGCAAATAACTGTAAGCCATCTACTCATTCATTGTCCGAGCATAAGACCGTTAATTCCTAAAGATGTAGTTGATGACTTTTCTTCCAATATTTCATTAGCCACTGAAAAGATTTTGAATGATTATTCATTGCTTAGAATGTTTTCGGAAATTTTAAACTCCAGTCCAGTTGGTATCCTCCTTTGATGTGTTATAATTAATGTTGTTATTTATATTTACATTGTTATAGGTTAATACTTGTTGATATGCATATACATATTCTCCTTCCCATGACACCTCATTCAATACACACCACAATCTCTTTAGACCTTTTTCTTATAATATACTTTTCCTCTGTTACATAACATGAATTTTTTTTTTTTTTTTTTTTTTTTTTTTTTTTTTTTTACACTAATATTCACATGCATTCCCTTTCCTTTATCCACTTCTTTACTCCTTTCCGTCTAAAAACACTTATAGTGAATAGACGTTAAACTGAAGATAAAACACACACACACACACACACACACACACACACACACACACACACACACGTAACGTGCCGTGAGTGAATTAAAACTTCCAGTTTGTGAATGGAAACGTCCAGTGTGCAAAACGAAACATGCAGGGTGTGAATTGAAATATCCATTGTGAGAATGCAAACATCAAATGTGTGAATGCAAACATCAAATGTGTGATTGCAAACATCCAGTGTGTAAACCGAAATACCCGAAGTGTGAATGCAGTCATCCGGTGTGGAAACGAAAACGATGTTCGTCCTTCGGATTCGAAGATGACCATGGCTTCAAATATCAGATGAAAGATCAATGGCTGTGGATCAGGGGGTGACTGATGAAGCCAATCCGGGCCCTGAAGGTTTGTCCACATGTGAGACGGGCGCAATAGCCGAGTGGTTAAAGCGTTGGACTGTCAATCTGAGGGTCCCGAGTTCGAATCACGGTGACGGCGCCTGGTGGGTAAAGGGTGGAGATTTTTACGATCTCCCAGGTCAACATATGTGCAGACCTGCTAGTGCCTGAACCCCCTTCGTGTGTATATGCAAGCAGAAGATCAAATACGCACGTTAAAGATCCTGTAATCCATGACAGCGTTCGGTGGGTTATGGAAACAAGAACATACCCAGCATGCACACCCCCGAAAACGGAGTATGGCTGCCTACATGGCGGGGTAAAAACGGTCATACACGTAAAAGCCTACTCTTGTGCATACGAGTGAACGCAGAAGAAGAAGAAGTCCACATGTGGGACACAAGTGAGTGGGTGCTGTCGGGCCTTGCGCACAGCACGCTTTCGTTGCGCATCGGTGATTCGCCTGGCTTCAGCTGCACGGGTTCCTGTGGTGATCTTGCTGCGCCAAGCTAGACGGTCCAGAGTAAGCGTCTCTCACGTGTTGATGTCGACACCCAGGTCTTTGAAGGACGCTTTGAGGCAGTCTTTCTAGCGTTTCTTCTGCCCTTGCTTGCCCTGACACAGTTCTCCGTACAGCAGCTGCTTAGGCAGTCGACTGTCTGGCATTCTGACCACATGTCCAGCCCACCTGGCTTGGGCTTTCTGCAGGAGGCCAGCTTGTTCTAGGTCTTCCGTGTCGGGGACTTTGTCCTGCCACCTGATGTGGAGGAGTCTGCGGAGACAGCTCAGGTGGAAGCGATTGGGCTGTTTGGCGTGTCTGCTGTAGACAGTCCAGGTCTCGCTGGCGTAAAGGAGGGTGGTAAGGACCACTGCACAGTAGACCTTCAGCTTGGTGGTAGAGATGTCCTCTCCAATCCCAGACGTTCTCATGGAGTCTCCCAAAGGCGGTGCTAGCTTTGGCGATCCTGTTGTTAACATCAGCGCCTATGTCCACTGCGCGAGAGAGCGTGCTGCCCAAAGAGGTGAAGCTATCGACTGCCTGAAGGTTCTGCCCCTTGCTGTGATGCGTGGCTGCTGTTTTGACTTTACTGGGGCAGGCTGGTACGTAACTTCAGTCTTTTTGGTGCTGATGGTGAGACCGAAGTTGTCGCAGGCTTGTGAGAAGCAGTCCATTTCACACTGCATCTTCTGCTCTGTGCTGGCGTTGAGTGCACAGTCATCTGCAAACAAGAAGTCTCTGATGCCAGTCTCTTTCACCTTTGTAACAGCCTGCAGGCGCCTGAGGTTGAACAATCTCCCGTCAGTCCTGAACCTGACGTGGATTCCTTCTTCGCAGTCACAGAAGGCATCCGTCAGCTTGGCAGAGAATACCATACTGAACAATGTTGGGGCGAGAACGCAGCCTTGTTTGACGCCGTTTGTCACTGGGAAGGCCTCTGACTCGTCTCTGTCATCCAGAAGTTTCACCATCATGCCGTCGTGGAACTGCCGGACAATTGTGGTGGACTTGCTGGGCCAGCGAAACTTCGCCATGATCTTCCACAAGCTTTCTCTGCTGACCGTATCAAAAGCCTTGGTCAGATCTACAAAGGTCATGAAGAAGTCGTTGTGTTGCTCCTGGCATTTTTCCTGGAGTTGGTGCACAGCAAAAATGTCCACAGTCCCGTGTATGAATGTAAACATCCAGTGTGAAACGGAAAAATCCAGTGTGTGAATTGATATATCCAGTGTGAGAATACAAACGCCAAGTGTGCAATTAAAACATCCGGTGTGTGAAATGAAACATCCATTGTGAGAATGCAAACATCCAATGTGGTGAATGCAAACATCCAGTGGATGAATAGAAACATCCATTTTGAGAATGCAAACATCCAGTGGGTGAACTGAAACATCCATTGTGAGAATGCAAACGTTCAATAGGTTAATGCAAACACCCAGTGTGTAAACGTTAAACGGAAATACCCAATGTGTGAATGGAGACATTCTGTGTGTAAACGGAAACATCCAGTGTGTGAATGA
Organism: Babylonia areolata; assembly: GCF_041734735.1. Classification (NCBI taxonomy): domain Eukaryota; kingdom Metazoa; phylum Mollusca; class Gastropoda; order Neogastropoda; family Buccinidae; genus Babylonia; species Babylonia areolata. Next base: position 61,763 of record NW_027468379.1, read on the forward strand.
AACCACCCAGTGTGTGCAAAGGGAAACGTGCAGTTTGTGAATGAAAACACCCAGTGTGTGCAAAGGGAAACGTGCAGTGTGTGAATGAAAAACACCCAATGTGTGCAAATGGAAACGTGCAATGTGTGAATGGAAACACCCAGTGTGTGCAAATGGAAACGTGCAATGTGTGAATGGAAAACACCCAGTGTGTGCAAAGGGAAACGTGCAGTGTGAATGGAAATACCCAGTGTGTGCAAATGGAAACGTGCAATGTGTGAATGGAAAACACCCAGTGTGTGCAAAGGGAAACGTGCAGTGTGAATGGAAATACCCAGTGTGTGCAAATGGAAACGTGCAGTGTATGAATGGAAAAAGCCACTGCGTGATTCAAAACAGTCAGTTTGATGATTAACTCTGAAACAGCGTTACACATACACACACAGGGATACATATATATATATACACAAGTATACATAATTATATATATATATATATATATATGTAAGTATGTATATAACGATAGATATATAGATATGTATGTATGTATGTAATATGTGTGTGTCTGTGTGTACGCGCGTGTGTGTTGTGTGCACGCATTCGCGCGTTTGTGTATATGTGTGTGGTGTGCGTGAGTGAGTGAGTGAGCGTCTGTGTGTGTGTGTGTGTGTGTGTTTGTGTTTGTGTCCGAGTGTTTCCGCGCTCACGTTTGCATTGGTGCTTGTGTGCATGTGTGTGCGTGCGTGTGTGTGTGTGTGCGTGTGTGTGTGTGTGTGTGTGTGTGTGTGTGTGTGTGTGTGCGAGTGTACGCAGAGTTGCTTGCATACAAATTGTTCGTCAATGACACCAAGATATCATACCTGATACTACCGATGCTGCTTCTTGATTCTCTTAAGTTGTGGCATTTTACACGTGCTGTGGTACTCACCGCTTTTCAATTTCGGTCCAGAAGCGATCCTTAGACAGCAGCTATCCTTACCCACAGATGCACAAACACTTCCGACAACAATATATTTTTTTTTCACACAAAAACAAAAATCAAAACCAGTGGCAGTACTCCAAGAGCAATGATCTCACATAATGTAAGGGTTGAGCACGTACGTATCAACTCTCGTCACAAAAAGTCGTTCAACATTATGAAACGCGATAAGTTTCGCACACTTAAAAATAGGATTCTAGGAATGCGCGGTTGTAGCAGTAGGCAGACTACTGAGTGAACAGAAAACTTGTTAGTTTGGCGCACAGTTTCTTTCAAAAAAAATAAATAAATAAATAAAAAGAATAAATGAATTAATAAATAAAGAGAAAACTCAGTTGAATAATATCCCCCTCTTGACTTCGCTTCGGAATGTCTCGAGAGTATGCACTGTACATTCTCTTGTTGCTGCTGAAATCGTTATAAAATCAACGAACACAGCGACTTGCCACACACACGAAAACCACCACCAACCAGGGAGGTATTCAAATATATAAATTATTATATACTGCTGTGCAATATATCATAAACCCGAGCACACACATACACACACCTGTTTCCTTTCAAACCAAACGACACTTTTCTATCAGCACAGCAACAAACAGCACCGCCACTCAGCATTCCTTCCAGCACGGCTAGCTCCCTTGTGCAGAACAACAAGCCACTCAACTACAATCCAGATGTCTCCAAGCGTACGTACCCTTCGGACATTGGCACGGACCCCCGCTAGTCGCCAGGCACAGCAAAGCGTGATGGAGTGAGTTGAATCAAGCGTTGTAAGCGTTGTTTCCTTTTTCCGGTTGTGCTTGGGGAATTCGCGACGCGAAGTGCCTGACAGCCGTTCAAAAGAACGCCGTGGCATGATTTCAAACAGGGAGACCTACTTACTTACTTACTTACTAACTTACTATTGTTATGTTCATTCTGTGACAGGGGGTTGAAACATTTTTTAGGGGCGGGGGGGGAGGGGAGGGGAGGGAAAAAACAACAACAACTACTAAACGAAATGAAAAACGATAGACTGAAAATATTGCAGAATAGACGAAGGAATTTAAAAAAAAAAAAAAAAAAAAGAAACACACACACACACACACACACACACACAGGTACCGACACACAACTGACAGACCAAGGTTAACAGTTCTGTGCGGCGCCCCAGTCACTCTTCACACAGTTGAAGGGGTGAGAACAATTTATTGCTTGTCGCCATTTTGGGGGGGAACGTGTACTTTGTGCGCCACTGATTTATAAACCCGGGTCATCGTTAACTGTTTAGCGGCTTGCATGTGGCTTGTTTGGTCTGTTCCTATGCCGGCTGGGTTTGTTTGTTTGGGTTTTTTTTGTTGTTGTTGTTGTTGTTGTTGTTTTTCCCTTTTAATGAGCCCCTTGGTTTCTAGATTTGGTTTAAACAATTTTTTAATAGCAAGAAACAAGGCGAAATACAGTGTTCAATTAAGAAAAAAAAATTTTTTTTCACTTTTAATAAGCCCCGTGGTTTCTAGATTTGGTTTCAACATTTTATTATATCAAGAAACAAGGCGAAATACAGTGTTCAATTAAGAAAACTTGAGCAACAACAAGCGTGAACTTATAATTACGGTTTCTAGACTTGGGGTCTGTTTTTATGCCGGCTAGTTTCTAACTTTTAATTAACCCCTTGGTTTCTATAGACTTTGACTGAAATGCTTGCGGAGGTTTGAAGAGGAGATTATTGTTTATCACGGTGCCTGTTTTTATTTTACTTCATTTTTTTTTTTTTTTTTTACTCACTTGTGTGTGTGTGTCCGTGTGTCTGTATGGAAGGAAGGAAGGAATTTTTGTTTAATGTCCCGTCACACATATCGGTGATTGAAGACATTTTGTAAAAGTATTTATGAATACATCTGAGTATTATCTGTTAGAAGGGGTGGGAGATGTGGATGAATGGAGGGTTTGGGGAAACTGGGCAAATGAGGGTAAAAATGTGGGTGAAATTTGAAAGAAAAACAAAACAAACAAACAAACAAACAAAAAAAACCCTCTAAATACAGTTACAGGAAATTACTTAAAGGACTTCGTAAAAGAGAAGTCGTTAAACTGACAAGCGAAACAACTGATAACGAATGCAAAAAGTCAAAAACATCAACGTTCTCAGTCACTTGTGAAGACACACTTTCGTGTACAAAAGGCTTCATCAAGCTACAGTGAAAAATTATATGCTCAATTGTCAGGTTGTTAAAGCATATACACTTGACATTAGAACAATACTTGGTCCGTAATGAATTTGATAATAGTCTGAGAGCTAAGCTCAGAATTGGTCTGCGAATCGGACCAAAGTCTGAGAGAGTCAACTGACGAGGTTTTAGACTTGAATTCAAGCACCTATAAAAGTCTCTTTCTAGTATATTGCTTATTTCCTTGTATGACAATGGGCAATATACTTTTATACTATCTATATGATTTTTTGCTCCCCTTTTTGCTGCCCTATCTGCTTGGTCGTTATAACGGAATCCAGTGTGGGATGGTATCCAACAAAAATCAACATTTGTACCCTTCACAAATAGGGAGTGCAATAAATACCTAATTTCAAAAAATAAATCTTCTCTTTGATTATTCTCAAAAAGGAGCAAACCTTTTAAGACAGATTGAGAATCAACACAAAATAGGATATTACTTATTATGATTGGTATATCAACAAGATGATTTAAAGCCATAAGGATGGCCACCAATTCAGCTGTAAAAATTGAATGTCCCTTACCTAAATAATATGATTTTTCTGTTTTTAGGTCAGGAATGACAAAAGCAGATCCTGCACTGCTATCATCCAGGACCGAGCCATCAGTGTAAACTTTTAAATGATAATCAAAATTTTCTTCTAATTCAATTCTGACAGATGCTGCTATTATATGTGGAGATTCTCCTTTTGTTGTGTCAGAAGCACATATGTTGACGTTTGCTTTTGTTAACTCCCAGGGAGGGACAGGTGGTACCAGAACACGAGGTGCCATATCATGCAAATCAATGTCTGAAGAATTTAAAATATCTGACACATATGTGCGAATGGTTTGTAGATTTGAATTATTTTGTGCATTTTTTGGAAAATCAATATCAGACCTATTATTTAATTCCTCAAAATCATCCACTGCTGTACATCTCACAATATATTTAGCAGAACTTAATTTTCTGATTTCATCTAGTGGTAGAATACCCGCAAGCTTATAGGCTTCTGAGGTCTTAGTATGCACAGGTACCCCTAAAGCCAGTTTCACAGCTTTACTGTCAATTATTCGCAGCTTCTTTATGTCTGTATGTCTGTGTGTCCGTGGTAAACTTTAACATTGACATTTTCTCTGCAAATACTTTGTCAGTTGACACCAAATTTGGCATAAAAATAGGAAAAATTCAGTTCTTTCCAGTCATCTTGTTTAAAACAATATTGCACCTCTGGGATGGGCACAAAAAAAAAAAGAAGCCTAATTATATGCAAACTGCATTTACTGTTATATTTATATTTTTTGTATTCTCTAAACTTGGCACGTTGATCTGATATTCTGACACAACAACAAGAGCAGTCATTATTATCATTTTTTGTTCAAACAGGAACTTTTTTTTTGCATGGCATGCAATTTTTATTTATTTTGCAAACGTTTTTGGTGCAGATAGCAAAGAAGGGAAATTACTCTGTAATTAATGCTAGGGGATTTAATTTATCAAAAGTGAGTCTTGAAGGCCTTGCCTCTCTTGTTTCTGATGTTCTACATCATTGTTCTGTAAAAGCACACAACAAGCAGTTAATGGTCTATCAGCTTTCTCGCACGCGGCGACAGGAACGCGTTCGAGGTCTATCAACGTCGTGGCAAACAGGAAATGACCCCTTCACCGAGACGGCGATGGAAGCGGGATTTTCGTCTTTAGGTTGTGTGTGTGTGTGAAGGTCTGTCTTTGGAATTCCTCCGTGCTATGTGTTTGCGTGGTCTTCACGGGCAAGACTTAAAATGGGTCGCGGTTTCTAGTCAGTTGTGGGGTTTTCTTTTGGTCAGAACTTATTCTAGTCCAGGGTCGAAACGAGTTTACAGTGATGAAATTTATATCAGTGTGATCAGTGTCATTTTTATCTATTCCATCGTAAAAAGAACGGTTTTGCTGCTCACATTTGGACCTAATGCAAATTCCAATCTAAATTCCATACTCTGTCATTGCTGTAGAGTGATAATAAAAGTCAATAGCAGCTTTAGGCGGCGCAGGCGAGCGCTCACACAAACACACACACACACACACACACACACACACACACACACACACACTGCAATACAGAAAATCGCGCTTGTGATAGGAAAGAAAAAATGCAGCGACGTATGATGAATAACAACATAAGATCATTTTTTTGTAAAATGGGCTTACATAAATATTCGTTCCGTGTACAAACGCAGAGAGTGAACGAGAGAGAGACAGGGAGACAGAGAGAGAGAGACAAACACTCAGAAAAAGCAATTCTTAAAAAAACCAACAACAAAGAAAAACAAGAAAACATGCATACAATATATATATATATATATATGTGTGTGTGTGTGTGTGTGTGTGTGTGTGTGTGTGTGTGTGTGTGTGTGTGTGTGCATGTGTGTGTGTGTGTGTGTGCGTGTGTGTGTGTGTGTGCTCACTCTCAGGCATGCGTGCGCAATTACATAGTGATTTTTTTTTGTTAATGAAAATATATTCTTGAATAAAGAGCATTTTGTGTACACACATCCATGCATCGTGAATTACAATCTTCACTCAAAAAAAGAAAAAGAAAAAGAAAAAACGAAAACAAAACAAACAAAAAAAAGTAAGAAACTTGGCTTCAAACTGGAAAGCGAAGAGAATAGAATGAACAACGACTGGATTTCTTCAAAATAATACAAAACACACTGATTTCTTCTACATGATACAAAACACACTGCAAAATACTGCACATTGCAACATTCATCCGTCTGAGTTCCCCATTATGACTTGACCTTCAATAGAATCCAGACAAAGAGAAACAACTGGCGAACCAATGGAACACACACACACACACACACACACACACACACACACACACACACACACAGACGGACAGACAGACAGACAGAGACAGAGACAGAGACACAGAGAGAGAACACACAAAATACAGTTATCGTACTTCAAATCGAAAGAAAGCGTAAAGTCGCTTGAAATAAGCAGGATAGGGTTTTGAGCTGGCAACAAAGCAGCACAAAACACGATACTATCAACAATATTTCGAAAAGATGGGAGTGAATGTGGGGTGGGGGTGGAGGGGTGGGGGGTGTTGGGGGGTGTACTCAAGGCCTAAGACCAAAGACTCAGCCAAGTCCATCCTTGCGTAAGTATAACCATATATTTTTTGTTTCCAGATCATCTCCCACGCCCTATTTGAAAAATACAAAAAAATAAACGACATGCAACAACAATGAATGACACAGGTTATTCCTGGACTATTTACTGGTACGAAATAAAAGCGAGTTTGAAAGGAATTTCGTGTGCAGGTGCGTGCGCATGTGTGTGTGTGTGTGTGCAGGTGTGCGCGCACGGCATGTGTGTGTGTGTGTGTGTGTGTGTGTGTGTGTGTGTGTGTGTGTGTGCGTGAAGTGTCCAGGGCTGGATGAGATGCATGAGTAATTTCACCTGTGCGAACTTTGCTCAGCGTGTGGGTTTCACGAAGTCTAGGAATTCACGTTAATAACATTCCGAAAGAGTGTGGAAACAACACTGTAAAATGTTCCTAAGTCTGGGGAATTAACATGAATAATTTTCCCAATATCATTAACGCTACGAATGTTCTCCAAAGCCTAGGAAATATTAACCTAGACCTATGGGAAGAAAAAAACAACAACTCTTAACCCCGAGCAATCTTAGAGCCAACGCAACCACCATGCCCAGGGCCCGTTTTTATTGGAACACCAGTGCAAGTAGATGACCTACGCAACTTGGCAGCCATTTCTCCTACGTCAGTCCTGCCACCGCACTATATACCAGCACGTTTTACTGCTCTGGTAGTCTGGAACACCACAAAGAAAAAACAGTTTCGAGAAAGGAGTCAAGTCCCGATAGCTAAATGGCGCCAGCTGCAGTCAAGCTGCGTCAAAGAACACTTCTGTACGGGGAAGAGTATACATACATCCACTTGGAAAATGACTTCAGCTGCAGTTAAAACTATCTGAGATTTCTGCTACGGGGAACGGGCAACTTGATTGGCCAAATGGCGTCAGGTGTAGCCAAGCTGTCTATCTGCTCAGAAAATGAAGACTGTTGTTGTTGCAAGAGTTCATTCACACACACACCCCCTCCCCACTGCACACAGTTACAAGCGCATGTCAATATACAGACATTTACTTGGTGTACTGCCATTTGACATTCTATGTATATGTTTAATTTTTTTCTAAACTTGTGTCACAACACGGTGGGATTGTCGGCGGGGGGGCGGGGGGGAGGGAGGGGGAGATAAGGAGGGAGGGGGGAGGAGAAAAGCCAAAGCAGGTCAATTTAACCTTCGAAATTCATCTCTTCAATGAAAACAGAAATCATAATAATCATTTAAAATAAACGACAATGGATACTGCATCAAACAGGCTACTCGATGTGTGTGTGTGTGTGTGTGTGTGTGTGTGTGTGTGTGTGTGTGTGTGTGTGTGTGTGTGTGTGTGTGTGTGTGTGCGCGCGTGCATGTGTAATAACTTGAAACATTGTTCAATCGATTGGTACTTTGCCTAATCAACAGATCGATACCTTAATTGGCGGTCCGCGCCTGCTTTTTACAGGCGATGACGATGATGTCTTCTGCACATCTCCCAAGTACCTTGGACGATATCTGGAGCACACTTCGTATTTAGCAACGTTTTATGTTCTTCGACTGGATAATTAGTTGCAGGCTATGTCACACACCGTTCAGGCTTCAGCAAATTCCTGCATACAACGCACAGAATAACGAAAGGCACCAGAGACAGCACTACTGGTGATAACCGCACAAACAACAACAACAAGACTTGCGCTTGGATGGGGGGGCCAACTGGTTTGGATTCAGCTTGACAGGTGGCACAGGTGTTTGTGGGGGAACGTTGAGAGAGCCTGCGCAGTTTTGTGCATCAGCCTTTGAACGCCTTGGGGATCAGTCTGCCTTCGTCGTGTCTGGGTCACTCTCAGCGGACTGTGTTTCGACGTTTCCGGTTGGTGCCGGCTCAGTTTTGAGCGCTGTTTGGGGATCAGCCTGCGCTGTTTGGGGATCAGCCTGAGCGTTTTGTGCCTCGGGTTGTACCGTTTGCTGATCATCTTGCGCACTATGTGGACCGGCCTGCTCTGTCTGTGGACTGGCCTGCTCTGTTCCTTTACCGGCTTGCGCTGTGTCTGGACTGGCTTGCGCCGTTACTGGATCGGCCGGATCGCTTTGTGCATCAGCCTGTACCGTTTGCTGATCATCTTGCGCATTTTGTGGATCGACCTGCTGTGTCTGTGAACCGGCCTGCGCTGTTTCCAGACTGGCTTGCGCCGTTTCTGGATCGGCCTGCGCTGTTTCTGGATCGGCCTGCGCTGTTTCTGGATCGGCCTGCGCTGTTTCTGGATCGGCCTGCGTTTTTTCTTGATCGGCCTGAGCGCCTTCTACATCAGGCTGCACCACTTGCTGATCATCTTGCGCATTTTGTGGACCGACCTGCTCTGTCTGTTGACCGGTTTGCGGAGTGTCTGCATCGGCCTTCAGTGTTTCGGTTTCTGTGGCTTGTTGATCGGCCCGCGTTGTCTGCTGGTCGGCCTGAGGTTCACCCTGAGCTGTGTTAGGATCGCCCTGGGCGCTTTGCTCCTCAACCTGAGGTGCCTCCGGCTGCTCTTGCTCAACGGGCTTCATCCTGGCCTTCCTCACTTCCTCCGGCAGGTTGCTGCAGTAGTATTGGGCCAGCTGCAATCCTTGGGGCACGATCTTCAGCTGCTCCTCGCAGAGCTCCGGGAAGACGTTCCCGAAGTAGTCCAGGGTCTCTCCGATGTCCAAGACCTGCATGGCGAGCACCATCATCATCTGCTGCACCAGCGTCGTGATCTCTCCCACCTTCACTTTTTCCAGGGCGGTGCGCAGCTCTTCGAAATGGAACTTGAGCTTGCTTTTCTCGCTGGGGTTGTAGATAATGGGCTTGCTCTGTTCTTTGGACGCTTCCGCGCTCTGAACGTCCCCGCCCTCGGCTTGGTCGCTGGCACCGCCGGGCTTCCCCCCACCCGCTGCATCATCGTTTTGTCCCTTGCTCGAATCGGACCCCCCTGTCGCCTCAGCACCAGCAGCGGCTTTCCCCTCGGCCAGAGACGCAGTGGTTCGAGTCTCGAGGGGAAGCTGGTTGAGGTGCAGTTCGGAAATGACTCTCCTCACCGCCGCTTCTCCGAGCACGTCGTCATCGTTGATGTCGGCGTAGACGCAGTTGTGGATGTTGCGGATGCAGGGTCGGATTCCGTACTGGTCGGTGACGACGGGGCTGGTCTTGAGGAGAGTGGCCAAGGAGTCGTCCAGGTGTTTGATGATGACGTACTTCTCGTGCTGCTTGCTGTTGGTGTGTCTCAGCAGGTCCCTCTCGTGGCGGTGCACGAAGTGGCTGTTACAAACCGGGCACCAGGTGTGCTGGATGTAATCCTCCGAGATCTGCGACACTTGGTCAGTAGCTGCTCCTCCCCCTCCTCGTTTTTTGCCGGGCATTGTCGGGCTTTGGAAGAGTGCGGCGGGTTGTGTTGTTTTACAAGCTTCCAAAAAACAAAAAAAGTCCAAAAACAAACAAACAAACAAAAAGATGACAGCACCTTCTGTGACCAGAGAGAGACGGTGATATGTTCACTGTTCAAAATGTGTGGTGTGTGTGTTCCGCTGTCGCTCACAGCATGTTTATCAAGGGTGGTGTTTTTTTGGTTTTTGTTGGGTTTTTTTTGTTGTTGTTGTTGTTTTTTGTCCACGTAGGTTTCACTCACTTGCTGAGTTGAAAAATGTCTCGCGATAACACGCGATGCACGTGCAAGACATTCGCTCTCTCCCCTGTCACCCGTTGTTTTTTTTTTCCGATGCTGTATCTGACCTGAATTGAATACCGTCTTTTCTTCCTGCTTCCAGCGTTGAGAATCCTCTGTGTTGGCAAACCCTCAAAGAATGAAAACAGTTATTATTATTATTATTATTGTTGTTGTTGTTGTCATCCTCTTCATCATTATAGTTATCATCATTAGTAGGAGGAGTACAAGCAGAAGTAGTATTATTGTTGTTGTTGTTGTTGTTAGCGTTGTTGGTTATTTTTATCTAGCCGACGAGTTGATCCGACGGTGATGAGTGAATTGATTGCTTACAGCAACAAAAATCTGTCCATATGTGTGCCTGAACAGTGAAGTGAAAACGAATCGCTGTCTTGAGTCTGTTTTTTTTTGTTTTGTTTTTTTTGCACAGGTGCGCTCGTGGTTGACGTACCAACTGTATGTTCATACATCATGATAAGGTCAACCGAGCCGCACGTGTAAAATTACCTGTCAACCCCGAGAATCAAATGGCGTTCAGCGCTGGGGTAAAAAAAAAAAAAAATGAAGGCTCAGAACATCAGAATCTCTGGTGTAGTTCTCGCACAGTTAATTGTATTGTAAGGGACTCACCCCTGAAATTTCAGAATTGAATCGGAGGTGTGATGGGGGGGTGTATATGAAGAACTTGAACGTGTCCCACGCAATAGTTTCGCACTCTACCGATGGCCGATGGTGTCAGATACCAACGACGATTTAACAAGCTGCATTTTTTTTTTCTTTATCATAGAAACCATCACAAGAAAACCATCCTGCAACGTCTGCCCAATCAAATCGTCTTTACAGTGTAAATGTCTAAAGGGTTCGGTTGTAAAAAAAAACAACAAAAAATTGAAGGAAGATAATGAAGTAATATAATGATAATAATAATAATAATAATAGTGTTTTTATAGCGCTGAATCTTGTGCAGAGACAAATCTTAAGCGCTTTCACACCAGTCATTCACACGCATGCACAACTCTAAAACTGAAGAAACTGAAGACAAGAAAGAAGCAGGGGAGGGAGGCTATCTTGTGAAAAGGTGGGTTTTAAGGCCAGACTTGAAAGAGCTGAGTGCGGAGATCTGGCGAAGCGAAAGAGGAAGTTCATTCCAAATACAAGGTCCAGAGACAGAGAAATTGGAAATACAGTTTTGATTAATCAATTCACTACTGTTTTGACGTGTGTGCTGAAGTGTCTTTTCCTCCATTCTGTTTCATCGAATGGAAATGCTTGAGTTCGTTTCACAACGTCTGCTGTGTTGTAGCGGTCAAGCCGACACAGCTTTTAACACAAAGTTTCACGCTGAAATTATCTGCTCAAGTTTTAACAGTCAAACATTTTACTTTTACATCTGTACTTTTGATATTAATATATACTTTTAAAACAGCCATTTCACTTACCACTTTTAAAACAGCCATTTCAATGACCACTTTTAAAACAGCCATTTCAATGACCACTTTTAAAACAGCCGTTTCAATGACCACTTCTAAAACAGCCATTCCAGTGACCACTTCTAAAACAGCCATTTCACTGACCACTTTTAAAACAGCCATTTCACTGACCACTTTTAAAACAGCCATTCCACCGACCACTTTTAAAACAGCCATTTCACTGACCACTTCTAAAACAGCCATTCCACTGACCACTTTTAAAACAGCCATTCCACTGACCACTTTTAAAAGCAACAGTTTGGTTTAACATTCGCTTGTGTTTGGATTGGATGTTAGTGATTTGGTGTGTGGATGGCGACTTTTATGGCGACACGTACACACACACACACACACACACACACACACACACACACACGCACGCACGCACGCACACACACACACACACACACACACACACAGATAGATCAACAATACACACGTATGTTGATATGCATCATATCGATAGATGTGGTTTTAATGGAAATAGGCGTGAGAAAAAAACCCATCGTTTTGATGTGACTAGTGGCTAAGTACTTTTTGCACTGTCTGGATTTCGATACCAGTATCAAAACAGACCATATGTTGGACGTTCATTTAAAAAAAAATCCGTTCTTCTATTTATTCCATATTTGGATCACATTTTTTGTCATACCATCACAAGAAATCGTCCTCCTAATGATTCTATACCGCACAATGAACGTATTGATTTTGAAATAATCTACTAGGATAATTACTGTTTTCTTATATAGGTTTGGCGTGTAGTAATAAAATACAAAAGAGAACAGCAAGTTGGTCGAGCCTTTTCATCATCTGGTGTTCAAATATGGAACTCTTTACCTCACCACGTCCGTCACAGCCCCTTACTCCCTTCCTTTAAATCTAACCTCAAGACTTTTCTCTTCCAGCAGCATTTCCTCTGGACCCTCTACCATACATGAAAGTAGTTAGTTGATTGTGTAGGTATATTTGCAACGCTGTATTGTATGTGCTTCGAATGTATGTATGTATGGATGGAGTGTATGTACGAGTTTGTGTGCGCATATATTGTGTTTATTGTGCGTTGAGGACTGAGTGTGTTTCGTATGCGTGTGTGGATTATAAAGTGCTTTGTGCAATGAGGAAAGCGCTGGAGAAAATCCAGAAATTATCAGTAGTAGTAGTTGTTGTTGTTGTAGTTTCAGAATTTGTTGGTTGTATTTTTGATTGTGTACTATTTATGATTGTTTGCTATGACTTGTGTGCGTGCGTGCGCGTGTGTTTGAGGGGGCGTGGGGATGGGGGGTGAATAATTCTTAATGATATTTGGTATCTTGTGTTCAATTTTTCCTTTTTGATATTTACTTGTGTGTTCTATTTGTAAACGCCCAGGGCCTATTTTCAAGATTAGGCGTAAATGCTGGTATTAACAATAATAATGATGATATTAATAATGATGATACACACACACACACACACACACACACAGAGACCGGTAAGCTTCTGAACAATCATTGACAGACGAAGAGTACAATAACTCAGCACACTGATACGGCAAAGAAATGTTTTGTTTGTTGTTGTTGGTTTTAGGGGTTGTTTTTTTGTTTGTTGTTTTTTATCTATTTATCTGTTCATTCATTAATTTATCTATGGATTCATTTATTTGTTTCTTTGTTCATTTATTGATTTATGATTTATCCATTTAGCAACAATCATCAATTGATCAATTAGTTCATCCATTCATTCATTAATTCATTCATTCTATATTCCTCACGCCGATTTAAGATGGGAGGGGAGAGAAACGCGGCGATTTCAAAATGGGAGAGAACTCGTCCTCAGCTAGCAACTGTGGGAAATCAAGTGTACTGGAACGCGTTAAATCGTTTAGCTTGCTGTGTGAACTCCGGTTTTTTCGGTACATAGAGAGAGAGAGAGAGACAAAGAGAGAGAGAGAGAGAGTGGGTGAGTTGGATCGGCAATTGAAAATAATAGGGCAACGCTGAAGAGCCTGACCTACCATGAATGTCAGTAGGGGCAGAGGCGGGGTATGGGGGGGGGGGGAGGGTTTGGGGTGGGGAGGGGGAGAGACACAGGATGGACGGTTGAAGTGTATGTACTGGGGTCAGAGGGGTGATGGGGAGGAGGGTGGAGGGTGGAGGGGAAAAGTAGGGCGAGAGGGAAGTTGAACAAAGGGTAGAACATTCAGGGGGGGAAAAAAACGAAAAAATAAAACGAAAAAAAACCCAAACAGCATGAATCTTTGGTAGGTTGATGTTGGTGAGTGATGGAAAGGTCAAAAGAAGATTGAAGGTTTAGTGAAGACTGTTTATTTATTTATTTATTTATTTGTTTGTTTGTTTGTACATTCATTCATGTATTCATTATTTTATCTATTTTGTTCATCTTGTTTTGTATCTATGTATCATATAATTATTCGTTCATTTACGTACGTACTTACATACTTATTAATTCCTTCACCTATTCATTCATTTATCTATCCATATATTCACTTTTTTTCTTCTTTTTTTTTAGCGACCAGCAAACTGTGACACTGGGATTCGGATTACATCGGTTGTGTGTGTGTGTGTGTGTGTGTGTGTGTGTGTGTGTGTGTGTGTGTGTGTGTGTTGTGTTGTGTTGTGTTATGTTGTGTGTGTGTGTGTGTGTGTGTGTGTGTGTGTGTGTGTGTTGTGTTGTGTGTGTGTGTGTGTGTGTGTTGTGTTGTGTTGTGTTGTGTGTGTGTGTGTGTGTGTGTGTGTGTGTAAGTGTGCCAGTGTGTGTGTGTGTGTGTGTGTGTGTGTGTATGTTGTGTTGTGTAATCACGGGATGTAGTCAAGACTGACACCATCCTTATGTTGGATAAAGATTTTGACACGCGCAGAGAAGCAATGATTAAGCATAGATAATCATGTATTTGGTAGAAGCATATCCCGCACGATGTTTGCATGCTATACTCTGTATCAGTTTCAAAGACGCGTGGATAGCTTTGTTTCAATCATAATTATATTATAGTATTGTCTTCCTTGTCTTCAGTTTCCAGGGTTTTTTTTTATAGAGTTATGCATGCATGTGAATGACTGATGCCAAAGCGCTTTGATTTATCTCTGCACAAGATTCAGCGCTATATAAATATCATTAGTAGTAGTAGTAGTAGTAGGAGTAGTGTTTTCATTATCGAATGGTATTTGGTGCTTGTTCTCTTACTCTGGTTATAATTGTGATAGTTGCATGCGAGGTTCACGCCAACTAAGCATTTTAAGCATTTATGTCAGCGTGTAGAGTCATTGTGCAGTGTCTTAGTGTCAGCGTGTAGAGTCATTGTGCAGTGTCTTAGTGTCAGCGTGTAGTCATTGTGCAGTATCTTAGTGTCAGCGTGTAGTGTCATTGTGCAGTGTCTTAGTGTCAGCATGTAAAGTCACTGTGCAGTGTGATAGTGTCAGCGTGTAGTGTCATTGTGTAGTGTCTTAGTGTCAGCGTGTAGTGTCATTGTGTAGTGTCTTAGTGTCAGTGTGTAGTCATTGTGCAGTGTCTTAGTGTCAGCGTGTAGTGTCATTGTGCAGTATCTTAGTGTTAGCGTGTAGTGTCATTGTGCAGTATCTTAGTGTTAGCGTGTAGTGTCATTGTGCAGTGTCTTAGTGTCAGCGTGTAGTCATTGTGCAGTGTCTTATGTCAACGTGTAGTCATTGTGCAGTGTCTTAGTGTCAGCGTGTAGTGTCATTGTGCAGTGTCTTAGTGTCAGCGTGTAGTGTCATTGTGCAGTGTCTTAGTGTCAGCGTGTAGTGTCATTGTGCAGTGTCTTAGTGTCAGCGTGTAGTCATTGTGCAGTGTCTTATGTCAACGTGTAGTCATTGTGCAGTGTCTTAGTGTCAGCGTGTAGTCACTGTGCAGTGTCTTAGTGTCAGCGTGTAGTCATTGCGCAGTGTCTTAGTGTCAGCGTGTAGTGCCATTGTGCAGTGTCTTAGTGTCAGCGTGTAGTGTCATTGTGCAGTGTCTTAGTGTCAGCGTGTAGTAATTGTGCAGTGTCTTAGTGTCAGCGTGTAGAGTCATTGTGCAGTGTATTAGTGTCAGCGTGTAGTCATTGTGCAGTGTCTTAGTGTCAGCGTGTAGTCACTGTGCAGTGTCATAGTGTCAGCGTGTAGTAATTGTGCAGTGTCTTAGTGTCAGAGTGTAGTCACTGTGCAGTGTCTTAGTGTCAGCGTATAGTGTCATTGTGCAGTGTCATAGTGTCAGCGTGTAGTGTCATTGTGCAGTGTCTTAGTGCCAGCGTGTAGTGTCATTGTGCAGTGTCGTTGTTTCAGTGTGTAGTGTCGTTGTGTCATTGTGTAGTGTCATTGTGTCGGTGCATTGTGTCAGCGTGTTTTTTTCACTGGCCACTGTGTGGTCTGTGTGGTCAGTGCCGCGCTCCGTGAAGTGACGTCAGTTCTTCTTCCTCTTCTTCTTCTGCGTTCCCCGTGATCATGGTCTCAGACTTGCAGTCCTATGCTGGAGATGAAGGTGGTGGTGTTGATGAGATCTTCTTTGGTGCCCCAGAGCTTTTCTACCAGTGTGGCTCCATAGGGCCACTGCTGCGTCCGTGGATCTTGATACAGGGGGCAGGACTGCAGGATGTGCTCCAGGGTTTGTGGGCCTGTCTTACACGGGCAGTCAGGAGTGTGTGACAGCTTTATTCGGTAGGCGTGTGTGTCAGTGAGAGCAGGGAGCCGGGTGTGTCACTGACTGACTGGTGTTCAAACCTCCTTGCCAGGGGGTAGGCGTGTGTCAGTAAGAGCAGGGAGCCTGGTGTGTCACCGACTGGCTGGTGTTCAAACCTCCGTGCAGGCGTCTTTTGTGATAGGACTCGCGAGTGTGTCGTGGAACACATACACACTGGCATTGACTGACAAGAAACGCTGACACACACACGCATCCGCATGTAAAGACAAAGACAGACAGGCGGACAGGCAGGCACACACACACACACACACACACACACAAACACACACACAAAGACATGGAAGCAGAAACAGACAGACAGACAGACACAGAGACAGGGAGAAACAGACAGACCAACAGACAGACATGAGAAGGCGAAATAAAAGACCAGACAAAATTTCATCTGTACACAAAGCCACACAACTTTTTTTATTTTCACATGATAATGTTGCCTTTGACTATTACTTATATCTTAGCCTCTCTCTCTCTCTCTCTCTCTCTCTCTCTCTCTATATATATATATATATATATATGTATATATATATATATATATATATATATATATATATATAAAGACCTATAAAGTCTCTCTCTCTCTCACACACACACACACACACACACACACACACACACACACACACACACACATGCAGTTGTGGTCAGTGTGGCATATATGGAGTGATGGCCTAGAGGTAACGCGTCCGCCTAGGAAGCGAATGAATGAATCTGAGCGCGCTGGTTCGAATCACGGCTCAGCCGCCGATATTTTCTCCCCCTCCACTAGACCTTGAGTGGTGGTCTGGACGCTAGTCATTCGGATGAGACGATAAACTGAGGTCCCGTGTGCTAGCATGCACTTAGCGCACGTAAAAGAACCCACGGCAACAAAAGGGTTGTTCCTGGCAAAAATTCTGTAGAAAAATCCACTGCGATAGGAAAAACAAATAAAACTGCAGGCAGGGAAAAAAAAATTTAAAATGGGTGGCGCTGTAGTGTAGCGACGCGCTCTGCCTGGGGAGAGCAGCCTGAATTTCACACAGAGAAATCTGTTGTGATGAAAAGAAATACAAATACAAATATGGATTTGTTCGAAAGCAGTGACGCCTCCTTGAGTAGGAAACATGAGCATTTCTATAAATTGAGCGGCGATTACAAAAATTAAAAAAATATTCAGTATTCGAACCCCCCCGCCCCCCTCCTCTCTCTCTCTCTCTCACACACACATAAACATGCTTGCTTTCTTTCTTACCCGAGTAGGCACAGTAGATACATACATGGTGACCCCCCCTACCTCCCCTCCCCCCCCCCCTCCCACACACACACAAAAGAAATGATAAAAAGAAATACAAATATGGATTTGTCGAAAGCAGTGAAACCTATAAGCCGATATTTTCTCCCCCTCCACTAGACCTTGAGTGGTGGTCTGGACGCTAGTCATTCGGATGAGACGATAAACCGAGGTCCCGTGTGCAGCATGCACTTAGCGCACGTAAAAGAACCCACGGCAACAAAAGGGTTGTTCCTGGCAAAAATCCTGTAGAAAAATCCACTGCGATAGGAAAAAAAACTGCAGGCAGGAAAAAACACGACACAAAAATGGGTGGCGCTGTAGTGTAGCGACGCGCTCTCCCTGGGGAGAGCAGCCTGAATTTCACACAGAGAAATCTGTTGTGATAAAAAGAATTACAAATACAATATGGATTTGTTCGAAAGCAATGACGCCACCTTGGGAAAGAAACATAAACATCTCTATAAATTGAGCGGCGATTACAAAAAAAAAAAAAAAAAAAAAAAAAAAAAAATTCAGTATTCGACCCCCCCCCTCTCTCTCTCTCTCTCTCTCACTCACTCCCTCTCTTTCTCACTCCCTCTCTCTCTCTCTTTCTCTCACCTCTCTCACTCGCTCTTTCTCTTCCTCTCACTCTCTCTCTCTCTCACTCCCTCTGTCTCACACACACACACACACACACACACACACACACACACACACACACACACACACTGACACACACAAAGTACGACAAGCACCAATGAAATACACAAAGATAAAAAAAACAAAAACATGATCACTTCAGAGACAGTAAGTTAGTAGCACATTTCAAGCAGAAAAACAAAGTATCAAAAAAATAATACACACAAACACATAATAAAACATGATCACTTCAGAGACAGTAAGTTAGTAGCACATTTCAAGCAGAAAAACAAAGTATCAAAAAAATAATACACACAAACACATAATTCCTATACACTCTTGCAACTGTTCCACAGTTCACGTGCAAGTTTCACTCTCTTAAAATGGTGGCATGAAGAAGCTTGGGTTACCACCATGACAGTCGCATTAGCTACAGAACAAGTGTACATGTCCACCACACCACAGGTTTCCTCGCCACGCAGACTCTGCAACATGTCTGAACATCACGTGACGTGTCTGTAGGTCATGTGACAATGTTCGAAGACAACGTGACTTGGCCGATCTGGGTCGGGTCGGGTCGGGTCAGATCAGGGTAGAGAGCGTCCTGTGACCTGCTTGTAGATCCTGGACAGGGCCTCTGGCAGCAACACCCTGAGGAGGTAGTCCAACTCCTGCGCAGAGCCATACAGCCTGTTATACCGACTGTTACAATGCCCGTTATACTGTTACACTGACTGTTACGCTGTTACCTTGTCCGTTGCACGGACTGTTGCCTTGTCCGTTACACTGTTACCTTTCCCCCGTTACACTGACTGCTACCCGGCCCGTTATACTGATTGTTACCCTACCCGTTACACTAAATGCTACCCTGCGCGTTACACTGTTACACTGCCCGCTACACTGACTGTTACCCTGCTCATTTCCCGACTGCTACCCGGCCCGTTACACTGACTCTTACCCTGTCCGTTACACTGTCCGTTATACTAACTGTTGCCCTGTCCATTACACTGATTGTTACTCGGCCCGTTACACTGCTACCCTGCCCGTTACACTGTTACCATGCCCGTTACACTGACTGTTACCCTGCCCGTTACACTGACTGTTACCCTGCCCGTTACACTGACTGTTACCTTGTCCGCTACACTGACTGTTACATTGCCCGTTACACTGGTACACTGCCTGCTACACTGACTGTTACCCTGTCCGTTACATTATCATTATCGTTATTATTATCATCATCATCATGAGCATTGTTGAGAATAAGCCCTAGACGTTTACAAGTAGAACACATGTAAATATCAAAAAGTAAAAAATGAACACAAGATACCAAAACATCATTAAAAATCATTCATGCCCCCCTCCCCCTCCTATGTAAGTTTGTGCCTGCCTATGCGTGCGTATGTGTTAGGGTAGCTGTTAGATACACATGTATGTTAAAATGTATGTATGCAGTGTGTGTGTGTGTGTGTGTGTGTGTGTGTGTGTGTGTGTGTGTGTGTGTGTGTGTGTGTCGTGTAGTCACATTTTGGTGTGTGCATGTAACACTGACGTAATGTTTTATGTTAACAAATGCGTTTTAGTAAAGCACCTAGAGCAGATTTCTGGATAGTGTGCTATATAAGTATCACTATTATTATTATTATAATCTTCACATTACATCATCACATCGCCCGTTACACCACGACACTGCTGCTACACCATGACATATAAGACCGCATTGAGTGTTACACCACTACACCACCACGGGAAAAATAGTGGTGGGGACCTTGGAAATCGGGAACAAGAGGCGACAACTCCCAATGCCCCCCCCCCCACACACACACACACACAACCCATAATAATTGTTTGTGACGTTGACGCAAGCTGTACAGAGTCAGTTTATAATTTAGGTAAACAGGAGAAAGGTGAGTACACTTACCTTCAAATCGAGACGAGTGAATATGCACATCAGGGCGTCCATGACCGCGTCCTCATGGCCGCTTTTGAAGTGTCGCAGGTTAGACGTGAAGTCTAGGTCACCTGTCCAACCAGAACAACACGTGCGGGGTGTCAGGATGGAATAGCTTCAATGCAACACTTGGTTTTTTGCTTCTTTTTTGCTTCTTTTTTTTTTTTTTTTTTTTTTTTTTTTGTCTTTATGGTATCGTACACACACACGACACTATTGGTTTGCTCTGGGAAAACTGCTCAATGAAAAATGAAAAAAAAAACAAAAACAAAAACCCCGTATGTCAGGTCCATATATCACGCAAGTTCTTGGAACCAGTGTATGAGTCAGTCGTGTCCTGTTGTGACCATCAGAACAGCAGAGGAGGCAACTGCTGTCCCGACTATCTGGGCTAGAATTTGATTATAGTGGAGAGTGTCTTAGCCCAAGTTACATCCCCACTCTCTCGGCCAAGAGGGTTATTAGGACAGTTTAGGACAGTCGGCGTTGGGATGATTCCAAAAGGCCAACAACTAACCCCAAGGCTGCAGCACTAAAAGGCAGTGCAATCTTGCCTCCAAGTTTGGGAGTTATAATGTGCAAAAAGACTAAGTTGAATTCCCACTGTTATACAGAAACTATTGATCATACAGCTCTCACTTCGACTGTACGCTTATGTCAATCTGTGATAAGCTGGGTGTTGAACATATTGTCCAACAAGAGAGGCAAGGCCTTCAAGACTCACTTGTGATAAATTACATCCCCTAGCATTAATTACAGAGTAATTTCCCATTTTTACTATCTGCACCAAAACGTTTGCAAATCAATAAAAGTTCCATGCTTAGCAAAAGAATTTCCTGTTTGAACAAAAAAATGATAATAATGACTCCTCTTGTTGTTGTGTCAGAATAAGAGGTCAAAGTGCCAAGTTTAGAGAATACAAAAAATATAAATATAACAGTAAATGCAGTTTGCATATAATTAGCCTTCTTTTTTTCTTTCTTTTTTTTTTGTGCCCATCCCAGAGGTGCAATATTGTTTTAAACAAGATGACTGGAAAGAACTGAATTTTTCCTATTTTTATGCCAAATTTGATGTCAACTGACAAAGTATTTGCAGAGAAAATGTCAATGTTAAAGTTTACAACGGACACACAGACACACAGACACACGGACACACACACACACACACACACACTACAAACACACGACAACAACTGAAACAACAATGTAATTATTTCGTATCATTGTGGGAGTTTTGTATTGTCAATGAACGTGTGTGTGTGTGTGTATGTGATCACTGCGTGTGTGTGTGATCACTGTGATCACTGCGTGTGTGTGTGATCACTGAGTGTGTGTGTGTGTGATCACTGTGTGTGTGACCAGTGGCGTGTGTGTGTGTGCGTGTGTGTGTGTGCGTGTGTGTGTGTGTGTGTGTGCGGTGTGTGTTTGTGTCTCTCTCTGTGTATGTGTGTGCGTGTGTGTGTGTGTGAGACCACTGTATGTGTAATCACTGTCTTTGTGTGCGTGCGTGCGTGCGTGCGTGCGTGCGTGTGCTTGCGCTTGCGCGTATGTGTGGATGTGCGCGCGGCACAATATTGCAGAGATCACTCACGTCTCCTGTGGCCACCCTGCAGGTACTGCTCGTGCCGGTCACTGTGGAGAGTTCCTCGAGAGATGGCGATCAGGTCCGACTGGCAGCCCAGAACGAGACGTCTCATTTCCGCGTTCGTCACGGAAGCCATGGGGCATCTGCTGACCAAAACACTGCATTAGGCATCCGTACATCCACAGAGTGAAGACAGAGCTAGGACACTTGACAACAGAGCAGAGACACGAGACAACAAAACAGAGACACGTGACGACAGAGGCAAGACACGAGACAACAGAGCAGAGACACGAGACAACAGAGCTAAGACAACAGAGCCAAGACACGTGACAACAGAGCAGAGACACGTGACAACAGAGGCAAGACACGTGACAACAGAGCAGAGACACGAGACAACAGAGCCAAGACACGAGACAACAGAGCAGAGACACGAGACAACAGAGCCAAGACACGAGACAACAGAGCCAATACACGAGACAACAGAGCTGAGACACGAGACAATAGAACCAAGACACGAGACAACAGAGCCAAGACACGAGACAACAGAGGCAAGACACGAGACAACAGAGCCAATACACGAGACAACAGAACCAAGACACGAGACAACAGAACCAAGACACGAGACAACAGAGGCAAGACACAAGACAACAGAGTAGAGACACGAGACAACAGAGCCAAGACACGAGACAACAGAGTAGAGACACGAGACAACAGAGCCAAGACACGAGACAACAGAGCAGAGACACGTGACAACAGAGGCAAGACACAAGACAACAGAGTAGAGACACGAGACAACAGAGCCAAGACACGAGACAACAGAGCCAAGACACGAGACAACAGAGCCAAGACACGAGACAACAGAGCAGAGACACGAGACAACAGAGCTAAGACACGTGACAACAGAGGCAAGACACGAGACAACAGAGCTGAGACACGAGACAACAGAGCCAAGACACGTGACAACAGAGGCAAGACACGAGACAACAGAGCAGAGACACGAGACAACAGAGCCAAGACACGAGACAACAGAGCCAAGACACAAGACAACAGAGGCAAGACACGAGACAACAGAGGCAAGACACGAGACAACAGAGCCAAGACAAGAGACAACAGAGCCAAGACACAAGACAACAGAGCCAAGACACGAGACAACAGAGCCAAGACACGAGACAACAGAGCAGAGCCATGAGACAACAGAACCAAGACACGAGACAACAGAGCGAAGACACGAGACAACAGAGCAGATAGAGACAACAGAACCAAGACACGAGACAACAGAACCAAGACACGAGACAACAGAACCAAGATACGAGACAACAGAGCGAAGACACGTGACAACAGAGGCAAGACAAGAGACAACAGAACGAAGACACGAGACAACAGAGCGAAGACACGTGACAACAGAGCCAAGACACGAGACAACAGAACCAAGACACGAGACAACAGAGCTAAGACACGTCACAACAGAGGCAAGACAAGAGACAACAGAGCAGATAGAGACAACAGAGCGAAGACACTCTCCAGTCACTTACCCACTGCTGCAGATGGTGTCCTGGTCTCTGCCCTCGACGTTCTTTCCCAGGCTGTTGAGCGCACTTCTTTCCCCTGACGTCTCCCGGCGACGCTTGGGGGCGCTGTTGTGATGGTGATGTGTGGTGGGTGCGTGGGTGCTACCTGACTTTGGGGTGAATAGACCTGGTGTCTCTATGGTGTAGGGACCTAGTCTCTTTATGGTGAAGAGACCTGCATGGACACCCGAGGTAGTGGGGGGGCTGATTGACCTGCATAGACCCCTGACCGTCTTCTTCCTCGGTCTGGAAGCAGCGGGGTTCTCTGACATGCTGCCGTGAAGACTGGGCTCTACAGGTCTCTTTGGTGAGGATGGACCTGGCGTCTCTTGGGTGGAGGGACCTACATGGATATCCAAGGTCGTGGGGGGACTGGAGCCAGCGGGGATCTCGGACATGCTGCCGTGAAGACTGGGCACCACAGGTCTCTTTGGTGAGGATGGACCTGGAGTCTCTTGGGTGGAGGGACCTACATGGATATCCAAGGTCGTGGGGGGACTGGAGCCAGCGGGGATCTCGGACATGCTGCCGTGAAGACTGGGAACCACAGGTCTCTTTGGTGAGGATGGACCTGGAGTCTCTGGGGTGGAGGGACCTACATGGATATCCAAGGTCGTGGGGGGACTGGAGCCAGCGGGGATCTCTGACATGCTGCCGTGAAGACTGGGCTCCACAGGTCTCTTTGGTGAGGATGGACCTGGCGTCTCTTGGGTGGAGGGACCTGGTTGGACAACCGAGGTCGTGGAGGGACTGGAGCCAGCGGGGATCTCGGACATGCTGCCGTGAAGACTGGGAACCACATCCACTAGTGTCTTTGGAGTGGAAGGACGTGGTGTCTTTGGGGTGGAAGGGCTTGCTGTCTTTATGGTGTAGGGACCTAGTCTCTTTATGGTGAAGAGATCCGCATGGACACCCGAGGTAGTGGGGGGGCTGATTGACCTGCATAGACCCCTGACCGTCTTCTTCCTCGGCCTGGAAGCAGCGGGGTTCTCTGACATGCTGCCGTGAAGACTGGGCTCCACAGGTCTCTTTGGTGAGGATGGACCTGGCGTCTCTGGGGTGGAGGGACCTGGCTGGACACCCGAGGTCGTGGGAGGACTGGAGCCAGCGGGGTTCTGGGACTTGCCGCTGTGTGGCTGTGATCCAAAAGCGAACATGTTTCTCTCTCGCTGTGTCCACTTCTGCCTCTGCCTCCTTGGTCTGTCTCACACACACAACACGGACCGCTGATGAACTCGGTGATAATGACTAAATCAATGCGGACTAGTTTGTACCCCATACCTAATTGTAACTACCACTCAATTTAGGAAAAGAAGAAGTAGAAGGAGGAGGAGGTGGAGGAGAAGAAGGAGGAAGAGGAGGAAAAGAAGAAGAGGAGGAGGAAGAGGAGTAGAAGCAGAAGAAGAAAGGGGAGAAGGAGGAGGAGGTGGAGGAGAAGAAGGAGGAAGAGGAGGAAAAGAAGAAGAGGAGGAGGAAGAGGAGTAGAAGCAGAAGAAGAAAGGGGAGAAGGAGGAGGAGGAGGTGGAGGGGGAGGAGAAGAAGGAGGAGGGGGAGGAGGAAAAGAAGTAGTAGTAGTAGTAGTAGAAAAAGGAGGAGGTGGTGGAGGAGGAGGAAAAGAGGAGGAAGGAGGAGGAGGAGGAGGAAGAGAAGCAGAAAAAGGAGAAGAGGGGGCAGAGAGAGAAAGAAGAAGAAGAAGAAGAAGAAGAAGAAACAAGCAGAAACAAGCAACAACAGCAACAACAATAAAATGCAGAGATACAAGAATATTGTGATCATGAAATAAACACATGCCTTTTCTATCACACGCACACACACGCACACACACACACGCGCGCGCACACACACACACACACACACACACACACACACACAGCATGCTCCCTACCCTTACCCCCTTCAACTTCATTTCAGAAGCTATAGCGAAAATGATCAGAATTTGTTTTTCCCTGTTTCTAAAGGATTGAAAAAAATAATAATAAGGATGGTAATATAGTCATTCGGATGAGACGATAAACCGAGGTCCCGTGTGCAGTCACTTAGCGCACGTAAAAGAACCCACGGCAATAAAAGGGTTGTTCATGGCAAAATTCTGTAGAAAAATCCTCTGCGATAAGAAAAACAAATAAAACTGCACGCAGGAAAAAATACAACCTCCCCCCCCCCCAACCCCCCCCCCCCCCCCCCCCCAAAAAAAAAAGGGTGGCGCTGTAGTGCAGCGACGCGCTCTCCCTAGGGAGAGCAGTCCGAATTTCACACAGAGAAATCTGTTGCGATAAAAAGAAATACAAATACAAATAATGATGGTAATAACACAATCACAACAGCAGCAATGCTACTACTACTAGAGAGAGAGAGAGAGAGAGAGGATGAGAGAGAGAGAGAGAGAGAGATTCAAAAACTTTATTACTCAAGGATAAAGATTTTAGGCATTGCCTCGTCTTCCAACCTGTCCTTGTGACAACAAAAACAGTAACGATAAGACACAACAATAATAACAATGGTAAATACTGTCACTACTACTACTACTACCACCACCACCCTTACTGCTAATGATAATTATAATACTAATCAACGCACCATCATCATCATTATAAAAATAAAGGGAACACAGTCACACACTCACACCCACCCACACACACACATATGCACACACTCATCCCCAAACACACACACCCTCATGCATGTGCATATATGCACATATGCATACATACATATATGTGTGCATGTGCATACATAAACGTAATTAGGAATCAAATCATATTGTTGTACATTACAAATCATATTGTAGTACAACAGCAGATATCAAAAAAAGAAAAGAAGAGAGAGGGGGGAGAGAGAGAGCGAGAGAGAGGGGGGGGTAAAGGGAGAGAGAGGGGGGACAGAGAGAAAGAGAGACAGAGAGAAAGAGAGTGTGTATGTAAGCGTGTGTGTGTGAGTCACGTCAAAGTGTGTGTAAGTGTGTGTGTGTGTGTGAGAGAGAGAGAGACAGACAGACAGACAGACAGACATAGAGACAGATAGGCAGACAGACAGAGAGAGAGAGAGAGAGAGAGACGGAGAGAGAGAGAGAGAGAGAGAGAGAGAGAGAGAGACACACAGAGAGAGAGACAGAGAGAGAGGGTGCAAGGGAGCAAAGAAAGCAAACGTTAAGAAAAGTACCAGGATTGCCTCCCTTGTATCAAGCCAGACAGAGAGAGAGACAGACAGACAGAGACAGAGAGTCATGTGTGATTGTGAATGGTCAGGTCTCTGACTGGTTTGAAGTTAAGAGAGGCTGTAGACAAGGAGACCGTATATCACCCTATTTATTTGTACTGTGTGCAGAAATATTTGCTGTAATAGTAAGATTCGGATTTCCGAGGAATAACAATTAATGATGTTGAGAATAAACTGACCCAGTATGCTGATAACACTGGATTTCTACTTGCTGGGGATAGGAAATCTTTTGAATGCTGTGTTACAGCTGTTAATAGATATGGCTGTGTCTCAGGTCTTTATTTGAATTCAAGCAAAACTAATGCTGTTTGGTTAGGGAGCAAGAAGAATTCTAAGACTCGTTATATGAAACATGGACTGGAATCCTACAAGATTCTGAATTTTAGGGATTTGGTTTACTAATGATTTAAAAGAATGTGGAACTATAAACTATTCAGAGAGATTAGCAGAAATAAGATATTTGTATAAGATATGGGTAAAACGACAGTTAACGCCTCTAGGCAGAGTAGCAATTCTGAAATCTGTTATTCTTTCCAAACTGACTCATCTGTGGTTGCTTTTGCCAAACCCACCAGATATATTTTTAATACATGTCAACATATTTGTTATAAATTTATTTGAAACAATAGACCAAATACAAATAGCCGTAAAACTGCTCATAAAAGTGTAATATATATATATATATATATATTTATTCAGACTTCTTGCTATAGCGCGTATTCTTGAAGCTCTATGTTATATATATATATGGTGGTATTGGTCTTCCTGATGTTAAATTGTTTGCCTTATCTTTAAAGCTTTCCTGGCTTCGTAAAGCTGAAAAATTAAATCACAAGTGGAAGCACCTTCTGTTGTGTAACTTCCCCCAATGGCCAGCTATTGATAAATATGGTCTTAAATTTTGCCATATATATATAACCACTTCTGGACAAATGTCCTTGAAAGTTATCAGATTTCTTTCATAAATGTGAACCCCAAATTGCCTATTCTACATGGCGATCTCTACTAAACTGCCTATGTTAAAAAATATATTTCTCTTTTAATGGTCTGTACACTTCACAAAATCGTTTATTATTTTTCAGGTCATTTATACCAAGCCTATTCTTTACAAATTTTACCTTGAAATTGTTTATGGTTAACTGTGTTAAGTAAGATTCTGGCTGTAACTTATTTAAATGAGCGATGTGTTTCGAAACGATCAC
The DNA here is from genome assembly GCF_041734735.1 of Babylonia areolata. Lineage (NCBI taxonomy): Eukaryota > Metazoa > Mollusca > Gastropoda > Neogastropoda > Buccinidae > Babylonia > Babylonia areolata. The sequence goes on from NW_027468379.1 coordinate 89,276, forward strand.
TGGAATTTAAAAACAGTCAGCCATTCTCTGCCTGAAAATTCGCATAAAAGCCTGTATATTTGCGACTCCGCCCGCTAACCAAACATCTGAAAATCCGCATCTGTCTAAACAGTTTTTAATACAAGAGGCCCAGTTAAAGGCTCGGCTTTTGTCACTAGTGTTTTTTAGTCATTTGTTGATTTGATTTGATGAAGCTTGTTTGGGAATTCTAGTGAGGTCCATCGCTTGCAATGAGAACCAGTATCGCAGTGCTCTCAAAGTGCTGTCTATAAATAGTGATTACTGACCGGTCTTGCCATAAACCATCGTGTTCGGGGTTTGGGGGGTTACGTTCGAGAGCTTTTTACAGGCAAACAATTGTATTGATTCCATTGTTTTGTACTGTAAAAAGGCAAACAATTGTATTGATTCCATTGTTTTGTACTGTGTCATACTAGGGGGCACAGAGAGAAAGAGAGAGAGGGGAGGGATGCAACAGCTAACAATAAGATAACGAAATATATAACAAGACAAGACAAGACGAGACAAAATCCTGACGTTTTTTGTTTTGTTTTTTTAATTTTACATCCAGTCCCTGAAACAGGGTCTAAATTACACAATGCAACAACATTGTTATTATAATGTGAACTCGCGTGCTGGCAAATCTCAACAGAATCAGAACAAGCTGATAAAAAAAAAAGTCGAAGGGGATTTTTGGTTATCACTGATTGTCGGCAAAAATTCATGGGTTGACAAACTTCTTCAACGATCACACACACACACACACTCACACAAACGCGCGCGCGATAATAATTCGTGTGAGAGAGAGAGAGAGACAGAGAGAGTGTGTGTGTGTCAAGTTTTTATTTCATGATGGTAAATTGAATAAGCAACAATTGCTTTTTTACATCAAGCCATCAATGAAAAAAATTAAAAAGGAGGGAAAAACGAAAAAAACAGCACAGAGAGAGAGAGAGAAAGAAACAAGCGCTTTCTCTTTACGTGAGAAAAAACGTGGGATTGCGAGAAAGTGGGGCCTAACAAGGGATCGTGATGAAATGAAAACAAAACAAGAGAGAGAAAGACAGAGTGACAGAGAGAGAGAGTGACAGAGACAGAGAGAGAGAGTGAGAGAACCTAGCAGTGGATGAATAAACGCACCCATAAGTAACAGCCTCCACCCCCACCTCTTCACACCGTAGGAACGCACCTGGAAGGCAAAACCAACCTCTCCCCCTCCCCCCACCCTGACAGCAACCACTTGAAACTCTTTTATCTCTCAAGGAGAAGATGACAAGGACCTGTCAAAACACTGAAGCACGTGAGGCACGCAGATTTGGTACACAGCGTCACAACAATGCCCACTAGCTAATTGGGTGAGGGACTACATCTGTATTGATAACGGCGTTCCGCACGACCTCTTGACTAACGTCTACCCCCATGACGAAACGTTGCCACCACCACCGCGGACTTCAAAAGCGTGCGTGCAGTTGTAGTAAAGCATTCGTATTGTAGTGATCCACCGTGTCCTGTTGCCTAAGGGGGAGGGTTTTGGGGGTGGGGGGTTGATGGAGGGAAGTAGGGGTGGGGGAAGGGATGAACTGTTGATTGGTGGCCCTAAGTGGTTCCTTTGAAGAACTCCACCACCACCACCACCCCCACACCCCCCTCCACACACACACACCACCTCGTTCCCAACTGCTTGAACTTGGCGCCAGTCTGTCTGTCTGTCTCTCTTTGGCGCCAGTCTGTCTGTCTGTCTCTCATAAAAAAATACCCAAAGCTTCACTTTTTGCTGCTATCTCCCAAGTATAAATAAATAAACAGCGAGTTAATTCAAGGATTTATTCTGGGTCCACATGTGTCTTGCACTGGATAATCTGCTTTAGTTAGTTACGTTGTCTGGTTTTGTTTGTTGTGTGCGTGTGCGAGTGTGTAAGTGTACACATGTGTCAGGAGAGCTCTGAGAACGTGTGTGTGTGTGCGTGCGCGCGCGCGTAGAGAATGAGGTGTGCGTGAATGCATGTCTGTATTGTGAGAGCAAAGGAATATTGGTGTTCATACACATATATAAATTTTTTTTAATGTGTGTGCGGAAGTGGTGCGAAAGGGGTGAGGTATGGGCGTATGTGTGGGAGTGCTTGTATGTGTTTGTGTGTGTCTGTCAGTGTTTGTGTGTGTGTGTCTGTGTGTGTGCGCCGTTGAAGCTAAGATATGTAAGCCCAGTAATGAGTGCGGGGGGTGAGGGGGGTGCATGGCAAGTTGTGTGTGTGTGTGTGTGTGTGTGTGTGTCGGGGCTCGTGTACGTTTATGTGTATTTGTTTGTGGTTTCATATCTGTGAAACTGCATGTTTGTTGTATATCTGTTATATGCATATATATGTGTGTTTGTGTGTGTGTGTGTTTTACATTTATTTGCGTGTTTGTTTATCATCATTATTGTCTTTTTATTTATTTTTACTTGTTAATTTATTATTATCATTATGATTATCGTTATTTTTTTAATCTTTTCTTTTTATTCTATTTTATTTTTATTGATCTATTTATCTGTTGGTTTTTGTGTGTTTTTTTTGTTTTTTCATAATCATTTACTTTTTTTGTGCTTTCATATCTGTGAAACTGCATGTTTGTTGCTAATCTGTTATGCATGTGTGTGTGTTATGTGTGTATGTGTGTCTGTATGTTTTACATTTATTTGCGTATTTGTTTATTAATCATCATGTTTGTCTTTTATTTATTTTTATTTACTTATCATTATCATTATTATCATTCTTTTCTTCTTTATATTTCTATTTATTTATTTATCTATTTATTTCTATTAATTTTTTTTAATCATTTACTTTTTTTCTCAATGCCGGACTAAGCGCGTTGGGTTACGCTGCTGGTCAGGCATCTGCCTGGCAGATGTGGTGTAGCGCATATTGATTTGTCTGAGCGCAATGACGCTTCTTTCAGAAACGAACTTAATCTCTTTATCTATGTCCCTATCTCTCTCTCTCTCTCTGTCTTTCTCCCTGTTTCTCTCTCTCTCTCTCCTGTCTGTCTCTCCCCTCCCCCACCACCCCCTTCCCCACCACCCTTCTCTCTCTGTCTCGCAATTGCAAATTATGTAGGGCTTTGCGAGGGATTCACGAGTCAGAGCACGGGTGTATGAATAATCTTAATCCAATTTCTCGACTGTCACAGAATAGAGAGATAGGAGGGGATATAATTAGGCTGTTTTCTTAGCCCAGTTCTGTTCACAATCTTCAACGACTATCAGCAGTGGAACTAATCCAGAAGTGGGGGACCACATTGGTGGTAAAGAAGTTACTTGGGTTGTATGAGTGAATAGATATGAACTGATTCATTACTTGCCCATACTGGGTTGTCAAACTGGGAAGATTTTTGTCCATTTATTTCTCTCTCTCTCTCTCTCTCTCTCTCTCTCTCTCGTAATTGCAAATTATGTAGGGATTTGCGAGGGATTCACGAGTCGATCAGAACACGTGTGTATAAAATTAATAATCTTAATCCAATTTCTCGACTGTCACGGAATATAGAGATAGGAGGGGATATGATTAGGCTGTTCTGTTCACAATCTTCAACAACTATCAGCAGTGGAACAAATCCAAATCATCACTTGCCCATACTGGGTTGTCAAACTCGGGAAGATTTATTTCCTTTAATGATGTGACGCGTGTGTAACAAACATCCGAACTCCCCCTACATTAAACAGACAGAAACTTATGTCGTGCATTCTGAACTGATTTTTTGTTGTTGTTGTTTTTTTTAATGGAAACAGTGATAATGCAGATGTACACTCATGTTTATCTTTTTTCTTCTTCGATAGACGGACGGTTTTTGTTTGTTTTTTTTTAATACAAAACCTAATTTTTTTCCTAAAGATGTCTTCATTCTAGGGTAACATCGATGATTATTACTTCAACATTCAAAACGAATCCTGAACGGAAAAACGAAATAACACTTCAACCGAAAACGCCGTAAGTATCATGGTACCCAGACACAAAAAGGATTCCGCAATAAGCGTCATTGTCCGGTAAGTGAAACCATTCACATTGCCAAGTGCAATGCTGGAAAACATCGGTGAAGAAATTTCCTAGGGAATCACATTGAAAATGCCTGCCGCATTCCGCATTGTCAACAAAATACAAGAAAGTGAGATAACAGTGTTAGAAAATCTGAAAACTTAATAGTATAATTTGCCAACAATCAAATCGCATGTAAGGGGAATAGCAAAGAAAATACCCACAAGTTAGACCGAGAAAAAAAGAGGTTCAGACAGTAATTATCGACTTTTCAGTTAATTTCTAGATCAGCTGTCTATTACTCAGAAAGAGGGGAGGACAAGACATGTCTGAAAAAAAGTTGAAACCCACAGTACAAACGGACATGAACCGTGGTAACGCGTCCGCCTCGGAAGCGAGAGAATCTGAGCGCGCTGGTTCGAATCACGGCTCGGCCGCCGATATTTTCTCCCCTTCCACTAGACCTGGAGTGGTTGTCTGGACGCTAGTCATTCGGATGAGACAATAAACCGAGGTCCCGTGTGCAGCATGCACTTCGCGCATGTAAAAGAACCTTCGACAACAAAAGGGTTGTTCCTGACAAAATTCTGTAGAAAAATCCACTTCGATAGGAAAAACAAATCAAACTGCACGCAGGAAAAAATACAAAAAAATGAGTGGCGCTGTAGTGTAGCGACGCGCTCTCCCTGGGGAGAGCAGCCCGAATTTCACACAGAGAAATCTGTTGTGATAAAAAGTAACACAAATAATTATAATGTCTACTGTGATACAGGAGTTGTACTGAGAACGGGACGAATTACTTTTTTTTTTAAAGACGGAGAGAGAGAGAGACAGAGAGAAAGATTTATTCATCTAAGGCCATTGCCGCATTTGAATGAAGGGCGATAAATAACTATCATTGAACATTCAACGTTTTCACGATTAAACAGCAGAAATTATGATAATGCTGCTTCTCTTAACTAAAAAAAAAAGCTCTATATCCTGAATACAATGCGAGATAACGTATGAAACTACACTGAATCAGATGATGCCATCAATAAACAGAACTTAAACGAACATGACGTTCATAATATTTCTTCTGGAATAAATTCTACACGAACAGCATGCAACACAGGACGTTTCAAAGCAAAGTGAACTTCATCTTCATTGACTCCTTTGAACACAGTGCACAAGTGCCCTGAATGATATATATATATATATATATACATATATAGCGGTACATGTGCATATTTCAGAAATACCAAATGAGAGAAAAGGGAGAAGGAGGGGGAGAGGGAAAGAGTCAGTGACAAATATAGAGAGGAAACAGAATAAGAAAGATAGAGAGTTCTCATGTTCTCTTTTCCCATCAGTTGTCTGAACAGTGTAACAAATACAAAACTTGCACAAAAATATAATTAAAAATATTTTTTAAAAATAATAATAATAATAAAAAGATCAGTGTACATACCCAACTTGAAAAAGCAGTTCCAGCTGTAACAAACAGCAACTTGGTGAAACTCCGACACAAAGTTGAAAACTTTCACAGAACAGACACTGTCGGACAGTAGTAAAGGTACGCTTAGCAAACAGCGGCTTGGTGAAACTCCAACACAAAGTTGAAAAACTTTCACAGAACAGACACTGTCGGACAGTAAAGGTACGCTTGGTGAAACTCTGACACAAAGTTGAAAACTTCTCAGACCAGCAACTGTCAGGAAGTAAATGTTCTCTGACCGTAACGGACACGGCAATACCCGGATATCAAAGCTTTGGTTTTCTATTGGTTAACATCCCCCTTGCCCCCGCCCCTCCCCCAAGTAATTTGCATGCTCCGCTGTGATTGGTTGAGTATATTCACGTGTGTATACACCCTTGCTGTGCTTTTGTCACGATGAGGCAAGTCACGTGACTGTCCCTGACAAAGGCACATACATGCCCCACCCATGGCTTTTCTGGGCGCTTTGTGTGTGTGTGGGTGTGTGTGTGTGTGTGCGCGCACGCGCGTGCGCGCGTACGTGTGTGTGTGCATGGGTGTGTGTGTGTGTGTGCTTTGGGCACTTTGTGTGTGTTTGTGAGCGAGTGTGTGTGTGTCTGTTTGTGAGCGAGTGTGTGTGTATGTGCGTGTGTGTGTGTGTGTGAGAGAGCGCGCGTGTGTGTGTGTGTGTGCAAATGTCCGCTCCATGGTATGGAATCACGTTGTAGTTGAGAGACAGAGATTTAAGGCGAGAGAGAGAGAGAGCGATGGGGGAGAGGGAGAGACAGACAGAGAGACAGAGATTCATGGTGAGAGAGAGAGGGGGATGGGGTAGTGGGAGAGACAGACAGACAGACAGAGACAGAGATTCAAGGAGAGAGAGAGAGGGATGGAGGAGGGGGAGAGACAGACAGAGAGACAGAGATTCATGGTGAGAGAGAAAGGCGGATGGGGTAGTGGGAGAGACAGACAGACAGACAGAGACAGAGATTCAAGGAGAGAGAGAGAGAGGGATGGAGGAGGGGGAGAGACAGACAGAGAGACAGAGATTCATGGTGAGAGAGAGAGAGGGATGGGGGAGTGGGAGAGACAGACAGACAGAAAGACAGAGATTCAAGGAGAGAGAGAGAGAGGGATGGGGGAGGGGGAGAGACAGAGACAGAGATTCAAGAGAGAGAGAGAGAGAGAGCGATGGAGGAGGGGGGTGGGTGAGAGCGGGAGAGAGAGAGAGAGAGAGGGAACTCGAACTCTCTCGAACATTTTTTAATGACTAGGCCACTTGCCCGTGTCAAGGGGGTGGGGGTTGGGGGATCGGGAGGTAGGGAGTACAAGGACAATTATACAGGCAGTCTGAAACACAAGTCATCACCGTGAAACATACATTATGTGTTACATACATGTGTGTTCAAACATTTTGCGTCAATTGCTTTCTGAGAGCAAACGATTTTGACAGAAATAAAGCGAGTGGTAAGAAGCAAAGATAATTTGAACGCGTTTGGACGGACATAGTATTTTTCTGGAATGTACAATTCACGTATGAGTTTATACTGGGCACACACCAAGATAAAATGTAATTCAGATTCTTCTGTTCCAGGACAAAATGGACAATTAACATTTTCTCTGTTCTTTGAGTATCTTAAATGATGTGGTTTCACCGAGTCTTACTCTTGTTAAATGTTTCCTTAGAACAGGATTTCTGACTGTATTTAGATATTTTGGAACGTCATGCAGTTGTCTTAACGAGGAATATAACTGAAATCTTTCTTTTGACAAAAGTGTGTAATATAAATCTTGCAAATGGCAATCAGTCAATGTCTGCTTAAAGATAGATGCAAAGGCTTTTACATCTTCCACACCTTCATTTTCCCAAACGAAACCAAAACCGTATCTATACAACGTATAACATACATTCGTTACCCAGTTCTTTCTACCCTTACAGCGAAGGACACAGAGCATTTTGTAGGATTTTTTTTTAGGGATACGATTTTCATCCATCCTGGTGAGTTTTAACCAGTATCTAATACATTTTGTAAAGGTTTGAATGTGTAATGGGTATCTACCAGTTTCAGAGTACACTAGTGCACTTGGTGCCTTTATGCTGACATTCAGTAAGCGTTTAATGGCGAGCAGGTGCACTCTTTAAATAACAGTGTTGATTAATTAACTGTTAGGCCCCAAACTTCGGAGCCGTATGTCAAAATGGGTTGAATCTGGGCATCGAACATTTTGAAGAATAGTTTAGGATTATTCTCTCCAAGCGAGCATAGAAATTTTAGAATACCAAAAACACTCCTTTTAGCTTTCAAAGCCGTATCTTCTAGACAGTATGAGAAAGTTAATCCTGTTGAAAAAATTGCCCCTAGGTATTTATATTCGTTCACAATTTCTAACTGCACACCTCTGTAGAACCACTTTTCTCTGGCAGCTATATGCCCTCCATTTCGAAATATCACTATTTTAGAGAGAGAGAGAGAGAGAGGGAGAGAGAGAGAGATGTAGATGTAGATGTTTTATTCATATAGGCCATAGCCCCTTAGAAGGGGGTACACATGGAATTGACATTAAGTCGCATATTACTACAAAGAAAAAATTACGTTACAAAAGCATTGCATTGTTTAAAAGCTCTATGCAAATATAAAGCAAAATGTTGTACAATAGTTTCGTTCGTAGACGACAATAACAAAATGAGTTTAAATAAACAAGGCTGTCTATAAAATTTGAGTGGAATTAATCGTTCTCTAATATTTCTCAATGCTGGACAACTAAGCACAAAATGGACCTCATCTTCAGTTGATTCTTTGCATAATGGGCATAACAAATTACAAATGTTTGACTGCCTATAACGATACAGATGAGTAGAGAGAGAGAGAGAGAGAGAGAGAGAGAGAGAGAGAGAGAGAGAGAGAGAGAGAGAGAGAGAGAGAGAGAGTTGATTTGAATTGAATTGAATTGAATACATTTTATTTTCTGAGGGTAATACAATAAGCGAAATAATGCTTTTTTTTCATGCAGCCCTCGAAGGGGAAACAGTGACATAAACAAAGGAGGAATCATTATATCAGTACAGCATGCATATTATAGTCATGGATACATGAATGGTAATTTGACATTTACAACACTGAATAGAGGAGAATAAGAGGAGAGAGAGATAACGGGACAGAGAGAGAGAGAGAGAGAGAGAGAGAGAGAGAGAGAGAGAGAGAGAGAGAGCACAAAAATAAAAATTAACATAGGTCAAGATAATGATCAATCAATGAATCAAATGACATGATTAAGAGGGAGAGAGAGAGACACACACAGAGAGAGAGTACAAAAAGTGAAAATTGGAGAGAGACAGACAGAGACAGAGATTCCAGGACAGAGAGAGCGATGGGGGAGGGGGAGAGAGAGACAGACGGACACACAAACAGAGATAGAGATTCAAGGAGAGAGACAGGCAGACAGACGGACAGAGACAGAGACTCAAAGAGAGAAAGAGCGGTAGGGGAGGGTGATAGACAGACAGAGACAGAGATTCAAGGAGAGAGAGAGCGGGATGGGGGAGGGTGAGAGAGAGCGGGAGAGACAGACAGACAAAGAGACAGAGAGAGACAGAGATTCAAGGAGAGAGAGAGCGATGGGGTAGAGAGAGCGGGAGAGACAGACAGACAGACAGACAGAGACAGAGATTCAAGGAGAGAGAGAGTGATGGGGGAGGGTGAGAGAGAGCGGGAGAGACAGACAGACAGACAGACAGACAGGCAGGCAGACAGACAGACAGAGACAGAGATTCAAGGAGAGAGAGAGAGTGATGGGGGAGGGTGAGAGAGAGCGGGAGAGACAGACAGACAGGCAGGCAGACAGACAGACGGAGACAGAAATTCAAGGAGAGAGAGAGTGATGGGGGAGGGTGAGAGAGAGCGGGAGAGACAGACAGACAGACAGACAGACAGACAGACAGACAGAGACAGAGATTCAAGGAGAGAGAGAGCGATGGGGGAGGGGGAAGACAGACAGACAGACAGACAGAGATTCAAGGAGAGAGAGAGAGTGATGGGGGAGGGTGAGAGAGAGCGGGAGAGACAGACAGACAGGCAGGCAGACAGACAGACAGACAGAGACAGAGATTCAAGGAGAGAGAGAGAGTGATGGGGGAGGGTGAGAGAGAGCGGGAGAGACAGACAGACAGGCAGACAGACAGACAGACAGAGACAGAGATTCAAGGAGAGAGAGAGCGATGGGGGAGGGGGAAGACAGACAGACAGACAGACAGAGATTCAAGGAGAGAGAGAGAGTGATGGGGGAGGGTGAGAGAGAGCGGGAGAGACAGACAGACAGGCAGGCAGACAGACAGACAGACAGAGACAGAGATTCAAGGAGAGAGAGAGCGATGGGGGAGGGGGAAGACAGACAGACAGACGGAGACAGAGATTCAAGGAGAGAGAGAGAGTGATGGGGGAGGGTGAGAGAGAGCGGGAGAGACAGACAGACAGGCAGGCAGACAGACAGACGGAGACAGAGATTCCAGGAGAGAGAGAGAGCGATGGGGGAGGGGGAAGACAGACAGACAGACAGACAGAGATTCAAGGAGAGACAGACAGACAGAGAGAGACAGAGATTCAAGGAGAGACAGACAGACAGAGAGAGACAGAGATTCAAGGAGAGAGAGAGCGATGGGGGAGGGGGAGAGAGAGCGGGAGAGACAGACAGAGACAGAGATTCAAGGAGAGAGAGAGAGAGCGATGGGGGAGGGGGAGAGACAGACAGACAGACAGAGAGACAGAGATTCAAGGAGAGACAGACAGGCAGAGACAGAGATTCAAGGAGAGAGAGAGCGATGGGGGAGGGGGAGGGGGAGAGACAGACAGACAGACAGAGACAGAGGACGGACGGACAGAGATAGAGACTCAAGGAGAGAGGGAGCGATAGGGGAGAGAGAGAGACAGATAGACAGACAGACAGAGACAGAGATTCAAGGAGAGACATACAGACAGACAAACAGACAGACGGACGGACAGAGATAGAGACTCAATGAGAGAGAGAGCGATAGGGGAGGGAGAGAGACAGATAGACAGACAGACAGAGACAGAGATTCAAGGAGAGACATACAGACAGACAAACAGACAGACGGACGGACAGAGATAGAGACTCAATGAGAGAGAGAGCGATAGGGGAGGGAGAGAGACAGATAGACAGACAGACAGAGACAGAGATTCAAGGAGAGACATACAGACAGACAAACAGACAGACAGACGGACAGAGACAGAGATTCAAGGAAAGAGAGAGAGCGATGGGAGAGGGAGAGAGACAGACAGACAGACAGAGAGAGACAGAGATTCAAGGAGAGAGAGAGAGTGATGGGAGAGGGGGAGAGACAGCGGGAGAGACAGACAGACAGAGACAGAGATTCAAGGAGAGAGACAGACAGACGGACAGAGACAGAGATTCAAGGAGAGAGAGAGTGATGGGAGAGTGGGGGAGAGAGCGGGAGAGACAGACAGAGAGAGAGAGACAGAGATTCAAGGAGAGAGAGAGCGATAGGGGAGGGGGAGAGAAAGAGACAGACGGACAGAGACAGAGATTCAAGAAGAGAGAGAGCGAGGGGGGAGGGGAGAGAGAGAGCGGGAGAGTCAGACAGAGACAGAGATTCAAGGAGAGAGACAGACAGACGGACAGACAGACAGACAGATTGACGGACAGAGACAGAGATTCAAGGAGAGAGAGAGAGCGATAGGGGAGGGGGGAGAGAGAGAGAGACATACATACATACAAACAGACAGACAGAGAGAGACAGAGATTCAAGGAGAGAGAGAGTGATGGGGGAGGGGGAGAGAGACAGACAGACAGACAGACAGAGACGGAGATTCAAGGAGAGAGACAGACAGACAGAGACGGAGATTCAAGGAGAGAGAGACTGATGGGGGAGGGGGAGAGAAGCAGAGACAGACAGACAAAGAGAGAGGCAGAGACAGACAGAGACAGAGAGAGGCAAACAGGTGGAGGCGGATTGAAAAAAAAAAAAAAAAAAAAAAAGTCTATTATGTAATGATATTCGGCCCATTCAAAGATTCTTAAAATATAGATAGCAAGTTCATGTAGTCTCATCTTTTTGAAGAGACAAACAGACAGACAGCGACAGACAGACAGACCGACAGATGACGTGGACGGGATGCAAGAAAGGGGGGGGGGTGGAAGATGTGGAGAGTGAGAGAGAGAGAAGGAAGGGGGGTGGGGAGAGAGAGAGAGAGAGGAGAGAGAGAGAAGGAAGGGGGTGGGGGGAGAGAGAGAGAGAGGAGACAGAGAGAGACAGGAGACACTGAGAGAGAGGAGACAGAGAGACAGAGAGAAGGAAGGGGGTGGGGAGAGAGACAGAGAGAGAGAGAGAGAAGGAGACAGAGAGAAGGAAG
>NW_027468380.1:7500-10000 GCF_041734735.1 Babylonia areolata
TCCAAGTAAATTTGGATCATCTAAGGAACCTCGACTGATTTAATGAGCCATTCGCGGTTTCACCGTACGAGGGTGTGAACTTAGACATGCATGGCTTAATCTTTGAGACAAGCATATGACTACTGGCAGGATCAACCAGAATGCAACCCGTATTCTGCGTGCCCCCGGGAGACGGTTGCAGCGCCAGTTGGGACCGCTGCTCACAGAAACGAGGGCTGAGCTCTTTCCGTGGGCGGTCCGCGGCAGCACTATCAACTGAAACCACCGGACAACAGATTCAGGGCCTGAGAGTGCAACGAATCCATCGGTCTCGGCGGGAGGCGCGCCAAGAAGAAGAAGGAGGAGGAGGAGACCAGACCGGACCGGACCGGACCCCACCCTTTCTTCCTCCTCGACACCGTCTCCCGCCCGTTTCCACGTGCCGGACGACGCCCGGTTAGAGACGGGCGCGCCCTTGACGAGATGAAGCAGGCGTTACGCTTTGGGACGCCGAAGGGGCTGGGGAGCACCAACGACCGTCAGTGAGGGAGGAGAGAAAACGCTTCTCTCGACCCGTCGTCAGCGAACGCACCGAACCTTCTACGGACCGTGAGACGCCGGCCGACAAGCCGAGCCCCGGCAAAGGAAGCCCGGCGAGGCGGCCGTGCGCGTTCACACTTGGACGCGCAGGCGGGAAGCTCGGCAGCCGGGCGGGTAGCCTGCGGGGAGCTGGTGGGCTCCCGAGACTCCCGTCCCCCGACTCGGGCCTCGCACGCCGAGCGGTCGCTAGCTTGCCAGTGCAAAAGACAGAAGCGCGGGGGCAGTAAAGCCAGGCGGACGGGTCGACCGTTGCCGGCTGTGCGCCGACCGGAGCGATCCGCCACGCCACGCCGCGTCCCCCACAACCAGGGTGTCGCATAAGGCGCTGCGAAGGTGGACCTTGATCCACATTGGGCAGAGCCTGAGTTGAGGCCCCCCAGCACGTGCCTGGGGACCAGGCGTTGAGGAGTAGGCCTTTTTTTGAGGGCCCAGAAAGTATTTTGGCAATTGTAGCGAGGTTTTGGAGTTTTATCCACAACCTTTACCTGCAACGCGTTTTTGCCTTTTTTTTTCTTTTTTACCCTTTTTTCTCTCTCCCGAGCATGCCAAAGAGCATGGACCAAAGTAGCGATAGGCAATGCCTTTTTTCTCTCCGAGCATGCCAAAGTTGAGAGAAAACGCGGGCATGGACGGGAGAGGGTGGAGGAGTAGAATGGCAGCGGAAATTTTGGCAATTGTAGCGAGGTTCTTCGGACTTTTATCCACAACCTTTACCTGCCTTTTCCTCAGCGAGCATGCCAAAGTTGAGAGAAAACGCCCTTCGCCATTGACGGGACCAGACGTTGACGACTACGTCTTTCTTTTTTTCACGGCGCCTGAACGATTTGGGCAATGCGCGTTTACTTTTTATCCACAACCTTTACCTGCCTTTTCCTCAGCGAGCATGCCAAAGTTGAGAGGAAAACGCCGTTTGGCATGGACAGGAGCAGGCGTTGACGACCAGGTCTTTTTTTGGTCTTTTTTTTCACAGCGCCGAAGGATTCAGGCAATTTTTTACTTTTATCCACAACCTTTACTGCCTTTTTTTCTTTTTTTCCTTTTTTCTCTCTCCGAGCATGCCAAAGTTGATAGAAAACGCGGTTCGGCATGGACGGGAGCAGGCGTTGAGGAGTAGGCCTTTTTTTGAGGGCCCAGAAAGTATTTTGGCAATTTTTTACTTTTTTATCCACAACCTTTACCTGCCTTTTTTTCTCTCCGAGCATGCCAAAGTTGAGAGAAAACGCCGTTTGGCATGGACGGGAGGAGGTGTGGAGGAGTAGTCCATTTTTGAATGGCAGCGGAAAGATTTTGGCAATTGTAGCGAGGTTCTTCGGACTTTTATCCACAACCTTTACCTGCCTTTTCCTCAGCGAGCATGCCAAAGTTGAGAGAAAACGCCCTTCGCCATTGACGGGACCAGACGTTGACGACTACGTCTTTCTTTTTTTCACGGCGCCTGAACGATTTGGGCAATTCTCCACAAGCGCCGTTCTTTTATTTTTTATCCACACCTTTACCTGCCTTTTCATCAGCGAGCATGCCAAAGTTGAGAGGAAAACGCCGTTTGGCATGGACAGGAGCAGGCGTTGACGACCAGGTCTTTTTTTTGGTCTTTTTTTTTTCACAGCGCCGGAAGGATTCAGGCAATTCTCCAAAGCCGGTTACTTTTATCCACAACCTTTACTGGACCTTTTTTTTTCTTTTTTTCCTTTTTTCTCTCTCCGAGCATGCCAAAGTTGATAGAAAACGCGGTTCGGCATGGACGGGAGCAGGCGTTGAGGAGTAGGCCTTTTTTTGAGGGCCCAGAAAGTATTTTGGCAATTTTTTACTTTTTTATCCACAACCTTTACCTGCCTTTTTTTCTCTCCGAGCATGCCAAAGTTGAGAGAAAACGCCGTTTGGCATGGACGGGAGGAGGTGTGGAGGAGTAGTCCATTTTTGA
>NW_027468380.1:30000-32500 GCF_041734735.1 Babylonia areolata
TTCTCTCCGAGCATGCCAAAGTTGAGAGAAAACGCCGTTTGGCATGGACGGGAGGAGGTGTGGAGGAGTAGTCCATTTTTGAATGGCAGCGGAAAGATTTTGGCAATTGTAGCGAGGTTCTTCGGACTTTTATCCACAACCTTTACCTGCCTTTTCCTCAGCGAGCATGCCAAAGTTGAGAGAAAACGCCCTTCGCCATTGACGGGACCAGACGTTGACGACTACGTCTTTCTTTTTTTCACGGCGCCTGAACGATTTGGGCAATTCTCCACAGCGCGTTTACTTTTTATCCACAACCTTTACCTGCCTTTTCCTCAGCGAGCATGCCAAAGTTGAGAGGAAAACGCCGTTTGGCATGGACAGGAGCAGGCGTTGACGACCAGGTCTTTTTTTTGGTCTTTTTTTTTCACAGCGCCGGAAGGATTCAGGCAATTCTCCAAAGCCGGTTACTTTTATCCACAACCTTTACTGGACCTTTTTTTTCTTTTTTTCCTTTTTTCTCTCTCCGAGCATGCCAAAGTTGATAGAAAACGCGGTTCGGCATGGACGGGAGCAGGCGTTGAGGAGTAGGCCTTTTTTTGAGGGCCCAGAAAGTATTTTGGCAATTTTTTACTTTTTTATCCACAACCTTTACCTGCCTTTTTTTCTCTCCGAGCATGCCAAAGTTGAGAGAAAACGCCGTTTGGCATGGACGGGAGGAGGTGTGGAGGAGTAGTCCATTTTTGAATGGCAGCGGAAAGATTTTGGCAATTGTAGCGAGGTTCTTCGGACTTTTATCCACAACCTTTACCTGCCTTTTCCTCAGCGAGCATGCCAAAGTTGAGAGAAAACGCCCTTCGCCATTGACGGGACCAGACGTTGACGACTACGTCTTTCTTTTTTTCACGGCGCCTGAACGATTTGGGCAATTCTCCACAGCGCGTTTACTTTTTATCCACAACCTTTACCTGCCTTTTCCTCAGCGAGCATGCCAAAGTTGAGAGGAAAACGCCGTTTGGCATGGACAGGAGCAGGCGTTGACGACCAGGTCTTTTTTTTGGTCTTTTTTTTTCACAGCGCCGGAAGGATTCAGGCAATTCTCCAAAGCCGGTTACTTTTATCCACAACCTTTACTGGACCTTTTTTTTCTTTTTTTCCTTTTTTCTCTCTCCGAGCATGCCAAAGTTGATAGAAAACGCGGTTCGGCATGGACGGGAGCAGGCGTTGAGGAGTAGGCCTTTTTTTGAGGGCCCAGAAAGTATTTTGGCAATTTTTTACTTTTTTATCCACAACCTTTACCTGCCTTTTTTTCTCTCCGAGCATGCCAAAGTTGAGAGAAAACGCCGTTTGGCATGGACGGGAGGAGGTGTGGAGGAGTAGTCCATTTTTGAATGGCAGCGGAAAGATTTTGGCAATTGTAGCGAGGTTCTTCGGACTTTTATCCACAACCTTTACCTGCCTTTTCCTCAGCGAGCATGCCAAAGTTGAGAGAAAACGCCCTTCGCCATTGACGGGACCAGACGTTGACGACTACGTCTTTCTTTTTTTCACGGCGCCTGAACGATTTGGGCAATTCTCCACAGCGCGTTTACTTTTTATCCACAACCTTTACCTGCCTTTTCCTCAGCGAGCATGCCAAAGTTGAGAGGAAAACGCCGTTTGGCATGGACAGGAGCAGGCGTTGACGACCAGGTCTTTTTTTTGGTCTTTTTTTTTCACAGCGCCGGAAGGATTCAGGCAATTCTCCAAAGCCGGTTACTTTTATCCACAACCTTTACTGGACCTTTTTTTTCTTTTTTTCCTTTTTTCTCTCTCCGAGCATGCCAAAGTTGATAGAAAACGCGGTTCGGCATGGACGGGAGCAGGCGTTGAGGAGTAGGCCTTTTTTTGAGGGCCCAGAAAGTATTTTGGCAATTTTTTACTTTTTTATCCACAACCTTTACCTGCCTTTTTTTCTCTCCGAGCATGCCAAAGTTGAGAGAAAACGCCGTTTGGCATGGACGGGAGGAGGTGTGGAGGAGTAGTCCATTTTTGAATGGCAGCGGAAAGATTTTGGCAATTGTAGCGAGGTTCTTCGGACTTTTATCCACAACCTTTACCTGCCTTTTCCTCAGCGAGCATGCCAAAGTTGAGAGAAAACGCCCTTCGCCATTGACGGGACCAGACGTTGACGACTACGTCTTTCTTTTTTTCACGGCGCCTGAACGATTTGGGCAATTCTCCACAGCGCGTTTACTTTTTATCCACAACCTTTACCTGCCTTTTCCTCAGCGAGCATGCCAAAGTTGAGAGGAAAACGCCGTTTGGCATGGACAGGAGCAGGCGTTGACGACCAGGTCTTTTTTTTGGTCTTTTTTTTTCACAGCGCCGGAAGGATTCAGGCAATTCTCCAAAGCCGGTTACTTTTATCCACAACCTTTACTGGACCTTTTTTTTCTTTTTTTCCTTTTTTCTCTCTCCGAGCATGCCAAAGTTGATAGAAAACGCGGTTCGGCATGGACGGGAGCAGGCGTTGAGGAGT
>NW_027468380.1:62500-65000 GCF_041734735.1 Babylonia areolata
GTGGACCTTGATCCACATTGGGCAGAGCCTGAGTTGAGGCCCCCCAGCACGTGCCTGGGGACCAGGCGTTGAGGAGTAGGCCTTTTTTTGAGGGCCCAGAAAGTATTTTGGCAATTGTAGCGAGGTTTTGGAGTTTTATCCACAACCTTTACCTGCTTTTTTTTTTTTTCTCTCCGAGCATGCCAAAGTTGAGAGAAAACGCCGTTTGGCATGGACAGGAGCAGGCGTTGAGACCAGTCTTTTTTTTGGTCTTTTTTTTTCACAGCGCCAGAAAGATTTCAGGCAATTCTCCAAAGCCGGTTACTTTTATCCACAACCTTTACTGGACCTTTTTTTTCTTTTTTTCCTTTTTTCTCTCTCCGAGCATGCCAAAGTTGATAGAAAACGCGGTTCGGCATGGACGGGAGCAGGCGTTGAGGAGTAGGCCTTTTTTTGAGGGCCCAGAAAGTATTTTGGCAATTTTTTACTTTTTTATCCACAACCTTTACCTGCCTTTTTTTCTCTCCGAGCATGCCAAAGTTGAGAGAAAACGCCGTTTGGCATGGACGGGAGGAGGTGTGGAGGAGTAGTCCATTTTTGAATGGCAGCGGAAAGATTTTGGCAATTGTAGCGAGGTTCTTCGGACTTTTATCCACAACCTTTACCTGCCTTTTCCTCAGCGAGCATGCCAAAGTTGAGAGAAAACGCCCTTCGCCATTGACGGGACCAGACGTTGACGACTACGTCTTTCTTTTTTTCACGGCGCCTGAACGATTTGGGCAATTCTCCACAGCGCGTTTACTTTTTATCCACAACCTTTACCTGCCTTTTCCTCAGCGAGCATGCCAAAGTTGAGAGGAAAACGCCGTTTGGCATGGACAGGAGCAGGCGTTGACGACCAGGTCTTTTTTTTGGTCTTTTTTTTTCACAGCGCCGGAAGGATTCAGGCAATTCTCCAAAGCCGGTTACTTTTATCCACAACCTTTACTGGACCTTTTTTTTCTTTTTTTCCTTTTTTCTCTCTCCGAGCATGCCAAAGTTGATAGAAAACGCGGTTCGGCATGGACGGGAGCAGGCGTTGAGGAGTAGGCCTTTTTTTGAGGGCCCAGAAAGTATTTTGGCAATTTTTTACTTTTTTATCCACAACCTTTACCTGCCTTTTTTTCTCTCCGAGCATGCCAAAGTTGAGAGAAAACGCCGTTTGGCATGGACGGGAGGAGGTGTGGAGGAGTAGTCCATTTTTGAATGGCAGCGGAAAGATTTTGGCAATTGTAGCGAGGTTCTTCGGACTTTTATCCACAACCTTTACCTGCCTTTTCCTCAGCGAGCATGCCAAAGTTGAGAGAAAACGCCCTTCGCCATTGACGGGACCAGACGTTGACGACTACGTCTTTCTTTTTTTCACGGCGCCTGAACGATTTGGGCAATTCTCCACAGCGCGTTTACTTTTTATCCACAACCTTTACCTGCCTTTTCCTCAGCGAGCATGCCAAAGTTGAGAGGAAAACGCCGTTTGGCATGGACAGGAGCAGGCGTTGACGACCAGGTCTTTTTTTTGGTCTTTTTTTTTCACAGCGCCGGAAGGATTCAGGCAATTCTCCAAAGCCGGTTACTTTTATCCACAACCTTTACTGGACCTTTTTTTCTTTTTTTCCTTTTTTCTCTCTCCGAGCATGCCAAAGTTGATAGAAAACGCGGTTCGGCATGGACGGGAGCAGGCGTTGAGGAGTAGGCCTTTTTTTGAGGGCCCAGAAAGTATTTTGGCAATTTTTTACTTTTTTATCCACAACCTTTACCTGCCTTTTTTTCTCTCCGAGCATGCCAAAGTTGAGAGAAAACGCCGTTTGGCATGGACGGGAGGAGGTGTGGAGGAGTAGTCCATTTTTGAATGGCAGCGGAAAGATTTTGGCAATTGTAGCGAGGTTCTTCGGACTTTTATCCACAACCTTTACCTGCCTTTTCCTCAGCGAGCATGCCAAAGTTGAGAGAAAACGCCCTTCGCCATTGACGGGACCAGACGTTGACGACTACGTCTTTCTTTTTTTCACGGCGCCTGAACGATTTGGGCAATTCTCCACAGCGCGTTTACTTTTTATCCACAACCTTTACCTGCCTTTTCCTCAGCGAGCATGCCAAAGTTGAGAGGAAAACGCCGTTTGGCATGGACAGGAGCAGGCGTTGACGACCAGGTCTTTTTTTTGGTCTTTTTTTTTCACAGCGCCGGAAGGATTCAGGCAATTCTCCAAAGCCGGTTACTTTTATCCACAACCTTTACTGGACCTTTTTTTTCTTTTTTTCCTTTTTTCTCTCTCCGAGCATGCCAAAGTTGATAGAAAACGCGGTTCGGCATGGACGGGAGCAGGCGTTGAGGAGTAGGCCTTTTTTTGAGGGCCCAGAAAGTATTTTGGCAATTTTTTACTTTTTTATCCACAACCTTTACCTGCCTTTTTTTCTCTCCGAGCATGCCAAAGTTGAGAGAAAACGCCGTTTGGCATGGACGGGAGGAGGTGTGGAGGAGTAG
>NW_027468380.1:80000-85000 GCF_041734735.1 Babylonia areolata
GGAATTCCTCGTTCATGGGGAACAATTTCACAGCCCCAATCCCTATCACGAAGGAGATTCAACGGGTTTCCCAACCCTTTCGGGCCAGGGAGAAAGCCACGCTGATTCCTTCAGTGTAGCGACGCGTGCGGCCCCCGGACATCTAAGGGCATCACAGACCTGTTATTGCTCAATCTCGTGTGGCTAACGCCACTTGTCCCTCTAAGAAGTTAGCGCCGACGCGTGAAGGATCCGGCGAACTATTTAGTAGGCTAGAGTCTCGTTCGTTATCGGAATTAACCAGACAAATCGCTCCACCAAACTAAGAACGGCCATGCACCCACCACCCACTGAATCAAGAAAGAGCTATCAATCTGTCAATCCTTACAGTGTCCGGACGGGGTGAGTTTTCCCGTGTTGAGTCAAATTAAGCCGCAGGCTCCACTCCTGGTGGTGCCCTTCCGTCAATTCCTTTAAGTTTCAGCTTTGCAACCATACTTCCCCCGGAACCCGAAAACTTTGGTTTCCCGGAAGCTGCCCGCAGAGTCGATGAAGCAACACCAGCGAATCGCTAGTTGGCATCGTTTATGGTCAGAACTACGACGGTATCTGAATCGTCTTCGAACCTCTGACTTTCGTTCTTGACTAATGAAAACATGCTTGGCAAATGCTTTCGCAGTTGTTCGTCTTGCGATGATCAAGAATTTCACCTCTAACACCGCAATACGGATGCCCCCGTCTGTCCCTCTTAATCATTACCTCGTGTTCCGAAAACCAGCAAAATAGAACCGAGGTCCTATTCCATTATTCCATGCACCATTATCAGGCAACGTGCCTGCTTTGAACACTCTAATTTCTTCAAAGTAAACGTTCCGGCCACCCAAAACGCTCAATGAAGAGCACCATGGGCTGAACAACCGGGAAGCGTTAGGATGGGAAACAAAACACACAGTGACCGCCGCGAGGCGGACCGTGCGCCCATGCCTGAGATCCAACTACGAGCTTTTTAATCGCAACAACTTAGTATACGCTATTGGAGCTGGAATTACCGCGGCTGCTGGCACCAGACTTGCCCTCCAATAGATCCTCGTTAAAGGGTGTTTAAAGTGTACTCATTCCAATTACGGAGCCTCAAAAGAGTTCCGTATGTTATTTTTCGTCACTACCTCCCCGTGCCAGGAGTGGGTAAGTTGCGCGCCTGCTGCCTTCCTTGGATGTGGTAGCCGTTTCCTCATGCTCCCTCTCCGGAATCGACCCCTGATTCCCCGCTACCCGTTGCTAACATGGTAGGCAGATCACGTACCCATCGTCATTTGATAGGGCAGACATTTGAAAGATGCGTCGCCGGCTCGAGGCCCATGCGATCGGCACAAAGTTATCCAGAGTCACCAAAGGACGGGCAGAACCCGACTGGCTTTGAACTAATAAAGCGCTCTTTCCCCGAGGGGTCGGAGCTGGTCGGCATGTATTAGCTCTAGAATTACCACAGTATCCAAGTAAATTTGGATCATCTAAGGAACCTCGACTGATTTAATGAGCCATTCGCGGTTTTCACCGTACGAGGGTGTGAACTTAGACATGCATGGCTTAATCTTTGAGACAAGCATATGACTACTGGCAGGATCAACCAGAATGCAACCCGTATTCTGCGTGCCCCCGGGAGACGGTTGCAGCGCCAGTTGGGCCCGCTGCTCACAGAAACGAGGGCTGAGCTCTTTCCGTGGGCGGTACGCGGCAGCACTATCAACTGAAACCACCGGACAACAGATTCAGGGCCTGAGAGTGCAACGAATCCATCGGTCTCGGCGGGAGGCGCGCCAAGAAGAAGAAGGAGGAGGAGGAGACCAGACCGGACCGGACCGGACCCCACCCTTTCTTCCTCCTCGACACCGTCTCCCGCCCGTTTCCACGTGCCGGACGGACGCCCGGTTAGAGACGGCGCGGCCCTTGACGAGATGAAGCAGGCGTTACGCTTTGGGACGCCGAAGGGGCTGGGGAGCACCAACGACCGTCAGTGAGGGAGGAGAGAAAACGCTTCTCTCGACCGTCGTCAGCGAACGCACCGAACCTTCTACGGACCGTGAGACGCGGCCGACAAGCCGAGCCCCGGCAAAGGAAGCCCGGCGAGGCGGCCGTGCGCGTTCCACACTTGGACGCGCAGGCGGGAAGCTCGGCAGCCGGGCGGGTAGCCTGCGGGAGCTGGTGGGCTCCCGAGACCTCCCGTCCCCCGACTCGGGCCTCGCACGCCGAGCGGTCGCTAGCTTGCCAGTGCAAAAGACAGAAGCGCGGGGGCAGTAAAGCCAGGCGGACGGGTCGACCGTTGCGGCTGTGCGCCGACCGGAGCGATCCGCCACGCCAACGCCGCGTCCCCCCACAACCAGGGTGTCGCATAAGGCGCTGCGAAGGTGGACCTTGATCCACATTGGGCAGAGCCTGAGTTGAGGCCCCCCAGCACGTGCCTGGGGACCAGGCCGTTGAGGAGTAGGCCTTTTTTTGAGGGCCCAGAAAGTATTTTGGCAATTGTAGCGAGGTTTTTGGAGTTTTATCCACAACCTTTACCTGCCTTTTTTTCTTTTTTTCCTTTTTTCTCTCTCCGAGCATGCCAAAGTTGATAGAAAACGCGGTTCGGCATGGACGGGAGCAGGCGTTGAGGAGTAGGCCTTTTTTTTGAGGGCCAGAAAGTATTTTGGCAATTTTTTACTTTTTTATCCACAACCTTTACCTGCCTTTTTTTTTCTTTTTTTCCTTTTTTCTCTCTCCGAGCATGCCAAAGTTGATAGAAAACGCGGTTCGGCATGGACGGGAGCAGCGTCGTGAGGAGTAGGCCTTTTTTTGAGGGCCCAGAAAGTATTTTGGCAATTTTTTCTTTTTATCACAACCTTTACTGCCTTTTTTTCTCTCGAGCATGCCAAAGTTGAGAGAAAAACGCGTTTTGGATGGACGGGAGGAGGTTGTGGAGGAGTAGTCATTTTTGAATGGCAGCGGAAAGCTTTTGGGCAATTGTAGCGAGGTTCTTCGGACTTTTATCCACAACCTTTACTGCCTTTTCTCAGCGAGCATGCCAAAGTAGAGAGAAAACGCCCTTCGCCATTGACGGGACCAGACGTTGACGACTACGTCTTTCTTTTTTTCACGGCGCCTGAACGATTTGGGCAATTCTCCACAGCGCGTTTACTTTTTATCCACAACCTTTACCTGCCTTTTCCTCAGCGAGCAATGCACAAAGTTGAGAGGAAAAGCCCGTTTGGCATGGACAGGAGCAGGCGTTGACGACCCAGGTCTTTTTTTTGGTCTTTTTTTTTCACAGCGCCGGGAAGGATTCAGGCAATTCTCCAAAGCCGGTTACTTTTATCCACAACCCTTTACTGGACCTTTTTTTTCTTTTTTTCCTTTTTTCTCTCTCGAGCATGCCAAAGTTGATAGAAAACGCGGTTCGGCATGGACGGGAGCAGGCGTTGAGGAGTAGGCCTTTTTTTGAGGGCCCAGAAAGTATTTTGGCAATTTTTTACTTTTTTTATCCCACACCTTTACCTGCTTTTTTTTCTCTCCGAGCATGCCAAAGTTGAGAGAAACGACGTTAGGCATGGACGGGAGAGGTGTGGAGGAGTAGTCCATTTTTGAAATGGCAGCGGAAAGATTTTGGCAATTGTAGCGAGGTTCTTCGGACTTTTATCCACAACCTTTACTGCCTTTTCCTCAGCGAGCATGCCAAAGTTGAGAGAAAACGCCCTTCCGCATTGACGGGACCAGACGTTGACGACTACGTCTTTCTTTTTTTCACGGCGCCTGAACGATTTGGGCAATTCTCCACAGCGCGTTTACTTTTTATCCACAACCTTTACCTGCCTTTTCCTCAGCGAGCATGCCAAAGTTGAGAGGAAAACGCCGTTTGGCATGGACAGGAGCAGGCGTTGACGACCAGGTCTTTTTTTTGGTCTTTTTTTTCACAGCGCCGGAAGGATTCAGGCAATTCTCCAAAGCCGGTTACTTTTATCCACAACCTTTACTGGACCTTTTTTTTCTTTTTTTCCTTTTTTCTCTCTCCGAGCATGCCAAAGTTGATAGAAAACGCGGTTCGGCATGGACGGGAGCAGGCGTTGAGGAGTAGGCCTTTTTTTGAGGGCCCAGAAAGTATTTTGGCAATTTTTTACTTTTTTATCCACAACCTTTACCTGCCTTTTTTTCTCTCCGAGCATGCCAAAGTTGAGAGAAAACGCCGTTTGGCATGGACGGGAGGAGGTGTGGAGGAGTAGTCCATTTTTGAATGGCAGCGGAAAGATTTTGGCAATTGTAGCGAGGTTCTTCGGACTTTTATCCACAACCTTTACCTGCCTTTTCCTCAGCGAGCATGCCAAAGTTGAGAGAAAACGCCCTTCGCCATTGACGGGACCAGACGTTGACGACTACGTCTTTCTTTTTTTCACGGCGCCTGAACGATTTGGGCAATTCTCCACAGCGCGTTTACTTTTTATCCACAACCTTTACCTGCCTTTTCCTCAGCGAGCATGCCAAAGTTGAGAGGAAAACGCCGTTTGGCATGGACAGGAGCAGGCGTTGACGACCAGGTCTTTTTTTTGGTCTTTTTTTTTCACAGCGCCGGAAGGATTCAGGCAATTCTCCAAAGCCGGTTACTTTTATCCACAACCTTTACTGGACCTTTTTTTTCTTTTTTTCCTTTTTTCTCTCTCCGAGCATGCCAAAGTTGATAGAAAACGCGGTTCGGCATGGACGGGAGCAGGCGTTGAGGAGTAGGCCTTTTTTTGAGGCCCAGAAAGTATTTTGGCAATTTTTTACTTTTTTATCCACAACCTTTACCTGCCTTTTTTTCTCTCCGAGCATGCCAAAGTTGAGAGAAAACGCCGTTTGGCATGGACGGGAGGAGGTGTGGAGGAGTAGTCCATTTTTGAATGGCAGCGGAAAGATTTTGGCAATTGTAGCGAGGTTCTTCGGACTTTTATCCACAACCTTTACCTGCCTTTTCCTCAGCGAGCATGCCAAAGTTGAGAGAAAACGCCCTTCGC
>NW_027468380.1:92500-95000 GCF_041734735.1 Babylonia areolata
GACGAGATGAAGCAGGCGTTACGCTTTGGGACGCCGAAGGGGCTGGGGAGCACCAACGACCGTCAGTGAGGGAGGAGAGAAAACGCTTCTCTCGACCCGTCGTCAGCGAACGCACCGAACCTTCTACGGACCGTGAGACGCCGGCC
The DNA here is from genome assembly GCF_041734735.1 of Babylonia areolata. NCBI lineage: Eukaryota > Metazoa > Mollusca > Gastropoda > Neogastropoda > Buccinidae > Babylonia > Babylonia areolata. The sequence goes on from NW_027468380.1 coordinate 92,647, forward strand.
GACAAGCCGAGCCCCGGCAAAGGAAGCCCGGCGAGGCGGCCGTGCGCGTTCACACTTGGACGCGCAGGCGGGAAGCTCGGCAGCCGGGCGGGTAGCCTGCGGGGAGCTGGTGGGCTCCCGAGACTCCCGTCCCCCGACTCGGGCCTCGCACGCCGAGCGGTCGCTAGCTTGCCAGTGCAAAAGACAGAAGCGCGGGGGCAGTAAAGCCAGGCGGACGGGTCGACCGTTGCCGGCTGTGCGCCGACCGGAGCGATCCGCCACGCCACGCCGCGTCCCCCACAACCAGGGTGTCGCATAAGGCGCTGCGAAGGTGGACCTTGATCCACATTGGGCAGAGCCTGAGTTGAGGCCCCCCAGCACGTGCCTGGGGACCAGGCGTTGAGGAGTAGGCCTTTTTTTGAGGGCCCAGAAAGTATTTTGGCAATTGTAGCGAGGTTTTGGAGTTTTATCCACAACCTTTACCTGCCTTTTTTTTCTTTTTTTCCTCTCTCTCCGAGCATGCCAAAGTTGATAGAAAACGCGGTTCGGCATGGACGGGAGCAGGCGTTGAGGAGTAGGCCTTTTTTTGAGGGCCCAGAAAGTATTTTGGCAATTTTTTACTTTTTTATCCACAACCTTTACCTGCCTTTTTTTTCTTTTTTTCCTTTTTTCTCTCTCCGAGCATGCCAAAGTTGATAGAAAACGCGGTTCGGCATGGACGGGAGCAGGCGTTGAGGAGTAGGCCTTTTTTTGAGGGCCCAGAAAGTATTTTGGCAATTTTTTACTTTTTTATCCACAACCTTTACCTGCCTTTTTTTCTCTCCGAGCATGCCAAAGTTGAGAGAAAACGCCGTTTGGCATGGACGGGAGGAGGTGTGGAGGAGTAGTCCATTTTTGAATGGCAGCGGAAAGATTTTGGCAATTGTAGCGAGGTTCTTCGGACTTTTATCCACAACCTTTACCTGCCTTTTCCTCAGCGAGCATGCCAAAGTTGAGAGAAAACGCCCTTCGCCATTGACGGGACCAGACGTTGACGACTACGTCTTTCTTTTTTTCACGGCGCCTGAACGATTTGGGCAATTCTCCACAGCGCGTTTACTTTTTATCCACAACCTTTACCTGCCTTTTCCTCAGCGAGCATGCCAAAGTTGAGAGGAAAACGCCGTTTGGCATGGACAGGAGCAGGCGTTGACGACCAGGTCTTTTTTTTGGTCTTTTTTTTTCACAGCGCCGGAAGGATTCAGGCAATTCTCCAAAGCCGGTTACTTTTATCCACAACCTTTACTGGACCTTTTTTTTCTTTTTTTCCTTTTTTCTCTCTCCGAGCATGCCAAAGTTGATAGAAAACGCGGTTCGGCATGGACGGGAGCAGGCGTTGAGGAGTAGGCCTTTTTTTGAGGGCCCAGAAAGTATTTTGGCAATTTTTTACTTTTTTATCCACAACCTTTACCTGCCTTTTTTTCTCTCCGAGCATGCCAAAGTTGAGAGAAAACGCCGTTTGGCATGGACGGGAGGAGGTGTGGAGGAGTAGTCCATTTTTGAATGGCAGCGGAAAGATTTTGGCAATTGTAGCGAGGTTCTTCGGACTTTTATCCACAACCTTTACCTGCCTTTTCCTCAGCGAGCATGCCAAAGTTGAGAGAAAACGCCCTTCGCCATTGACGGGACCAGACGTTGACGACTACGTCTTTCTTTTTTTCACGGCGCCTGAACGATTTGGGCAATTCTCCACAGCGCGTTTACTTTTTATCCACAACCTTTACCTGCCTTTTCCTCAGCGAGCATGCCAAAGTTGAGAGGAAAACGCCGTTTGGCATGGACAGGAGCAGGCGTTGACGACCAGGTCTTTTTTTTGGTCTTTTTTTTTCACAGCGCCGGAAGGATTCAGGCAATTCTCCAAAGCCGGTTACTTTTATCCACAACCTTTACTGGACCTTTTTTTTCTTTTTTTCCTTTTTTCTCTCTCCGAGCATGCCAAAGTTGATAGAAAACGCGGTTCGGCATGGACGGGAGCAGGCGTTGAGGAGTAGGCCTTTTTTTGAGGGCCCAGAAAGTATTTTGGCAATTTTTTACTTTTTTATCCACAACCTTTACCTGCCTTTTTTTCTCTCCGAGCATGCCAAAGTTGAGAGAAAACGCCGTTTGGCATGGACGGGAGGAGGTGTGGAGGAGTAGTCCATTTTTGAATGGCAGCGGAAAGATTTTGGCAATTGTAGCGAGGTTCTTCGGACTTTTATCCACAACCTTTACCTGCCTTTTCCTCAGCGAGCATGCCAAAGTTGAGAGAAAACGCCCTTCGCCATTGACGGGACCAGACGTTGACGACTACGTCTTTCTTTTTTTCACGGCGCCTGAACGATTTGGGCAATTCTCCA
>NW_027468381.1:17500-22500 GCF_041734735.1 Babylonia areolata
AAACGCCGTTTGGCATGGACGGGAGGAGGTGTGGAGGAGTAGTCCATTTTTGAATGGCAGCGGAAAGATTTTGGCAATTGTAGCGAGGTTCTTCGGACTTTTATCCACAACCTTTACCTGCCTTTTCCTCAGCGAGCATGCCAAAGTTGAGAGAAAACGCCCTTCGCCATTGACGGGACCAGACGTTGACGACTACGTCTTTCTTTTTTTCACGGCGCCTGAACGATTTGGGCAATTCTCCACAGCGCGTTTACTTTTTATCCACAACCTTTACCTGCCTTTTCCTCAGCGAGCATGCCAAAGTTGAGAGGAAAACGCCGTTTGGCATGGACAGGAGCAGGCGTTGACGACCAGGTCTTTTTTTTGGTCTTTTTTTTTCACAGCGCCGGAAGGATTCAGGCAATTCTCCAAAGCCGGTTACTTTTATCCACAACCTTTACTGGACCTTTTTTTTCTTTTTTTCCTTTTTTCTCTCTCCGAGCATGCCAAAGTTGATAGAAAACGCGGTTCGGCATGGACGGGAGCAGGCGTTGAGGAGTAGGCCTTTTTTTGAGGGCCCAGAAAGTATTTTGGCAATTTTTTACTTTTTTATCCACAACCTTTACCTGCCTTTTTTTCTCTCCGAGCATGCCAAAGTTGAGAGAAAACGCCGTTTGGCATGGACGGGAGGAGGTGTGGAGGAGTAGTCCATTTTTGAATGGCAGCGGAAAGATTTTGGCAATTGTAGCGAGGTTCTTCGGACTTTTATCCACAACCTTTACCTGCCTTTTCCTCAGCGAGCATGCCAAAGTTGAGAGAAAACGCCCTTCGCCATTGACGGGACCAGACGTTGACGACTACGTCTTTCTTTTTTTCACGGCGCCTGAACGATTTGGGCAATTCTCCACAGCGCGTTTACTTTTTATCCACAACCTTTACCTGCCTTTTCCTCAGCGAGCATGCCAAAGTTGAGAGGAAAACGCCGTTTGGCATGGACAGGAGCAGGCGTTGACGACCAGGTCTTTTTTTTGGTCTTTTTTTTTCACAGCGCCGGAAGGATTCAGGCAATTCTCCAAAGCCGGTTACTTTTATCCACAACCTTTACTGGACCTTTTTTTTCTTTTTTTCCTTTTTTCTCTCTCCGAGCATGCCAAAGTTGATAGAAAACGCGGTTCGGCATGGACGGGAGCAGGCGTTGAGGAGTAGGCCTTTTTTTGAGGGCCCAGAAAGTATTTTGGCAATTTTTTACTTTTTTATCCACAACCTTTACCTGCCTTTTTTTCTCTCCGAGCATGCCAAAGTTGAGAGAAAACGCCGTTTGGCATGGACGGGAGGAGGTGTGGAGGAGTAGTCCATTTTTGAATGGCAGCGGAAAGATTTTGGCAATTGTAGCGAGGTTCTTCGGACTTTTATCCACAACCTTTACCTGCCTTTTCCTCAGCGAGCATGCCAAAGTTGAGAGAAAACGCCCTTCGCCATTGACGGGACCAGACGTTGACGACTACGTCTTTCTTTTTTTCACGGCGCCTGAACGATTTGGGCAATTCTCCACAGCGCGTTTACTTTTTATCCACAACCTTTACCTGCCTTTTCCTCAGCGAGCATGCCAAAGTTGAGAGGAAAACGCCGTTTGGCATGGACAGGAGCAGGCGTTGACGACCAGGTCTTTTTTTTGGTCTTTTTTTTTCACAGCGCCGGAAGGATTCAGGCAATTCTCCAAAGCCGGTTACTTTTATCCACAACCTTTACTGGACCTTTTTTTTCTTTTTTTCCTTTTTTCTCTCTCCGAGCATGCCAAAGTTGATAGAAAACGCGGTTCGGCATGGACGGGAGCAGGCGTTGAGGAGTAGGCCTTTTTTTGAGGGCCCAGAAAGTATTTTGGCAATTTTTTACTTTTTTATCCACAACCTTTACCTGCCTTTTTTTCTCTCCGAGCATGCCAAAGTTGAGAGAAAACGCCGTTTGGCATGGACGGGAGGAGGTGTGGAGGAGTAGTCCATTTTTGAATGGCAGCGGAAAGATTTTGGCAATTGTAGCGAGGTTCTTCGGACTTTTATCCACAACCTTTACCTGCCTTTTCCTCAGCGAGCATGCCAAAGTTGAGAGAAAACGCCCTTCGCCATTGACGGGACCAGACGTTGACGACTACGTCTTTCTTTTTTTCACGGCGCCTGAACGATTTGGGCAATTCTCCACAGCGCGTTTACTTTTTATCCACAACCTTTACCTGCCTTTTCCTCAGCGAGCATGCCAAAGTTGAGAGGAAAACGCCGTTTGGCATGGACAGGAGCAGGCGTTGACGACCAGGTCTTTTTTTTGGTCTTTTTTTTTCACAGCGCCGGAAGGATTCAGGCAATTCTCCAAAGCCGGTTACTTTTATCCACAACCTTTACTGGACCTTTTTTTTCTTTTTTTCCTTTTTTCTCTCTCCGAGCATGCCAAAGTTGATAGAAAACGCGGTTCGGCATGGACGGGAGCAGGCGTTGAGGAGTAGGCCTTTTTTTGAGGGCCCAGAAAGTATTTTGGCAATTTTTTACTTTTTTATCCACAACCTTTACCTGCCTTTTTTTCTCTCCGAGCATGCCAAAGTTGAGAGAAAACGCCGTTTGGCATGGACGGGAGGAGGTGTGGAGGAGTAGTCCATTTTTGAATGGCAGCGGAAAGATTTTGGCAATTGTAGCGAGGTTCTTCGGACTTTTATCCACAACCTTTACCTGCCTTTTCCTCAGCGAGCATGCCAAAGTTGAGAGAAAACGCCCTTCGCCATTGACGGGACCAGACGTTGACGACTACGTCTTTCTTTTTTTCACGGCGCCTGAACGATTTGGGCAATTCTCCACAGCGCGTTTACTTTTTATCCACAACCTTTACCTGCCTTTTCCTCAGCGAGCATGCCAAAGTTGAGAGGAAAACGCCGTTTGGCATGGACAGGAGCAGGCGTTGACGACCAGGTCTTTTTTTTGGTCTTTTTTTTTCACAGCGCCGGAAGGATTCAGGCAATTCTCCAAAGCCGGTTACTTTTATCCACAACCTTTACTGGACCTTTTTTTTCTTTTTTTCCTTTTTTCTCTCTCCGAGCATGCCAAAGTTGATAGAAAACGCGGTTCGGCATGGACGGGAGCAGGCGTTGAGGAGTAGGCCTTTTTTTGAGGGCCCAGAAAGTATTTTGGCAATTTTTTACTTTTTTATCCACAACCTTTACCTGCCTTTTTTTCTCTCCGAGCATGCCAAAGTTGAGAGAAAACGCCGTTTGGCATGGACGGGAGGAGGTGTGGAGGAGTAGTCCATTTTTGAATGGCAGCGGAAAGATTTTGGCAATTGTAGCGAGGTTCTTCGGACTTTTATCCACAACCTTTACCTGCCTTTTCCTCAGCGAGCATGCCAAAGTTGAGAGAAAACGCCCTTCGCCATTGACGGGACCAGACGTTGACGACTACGTCTTTCTTTTTTTCACGGCGCCTGAACGATTTGGGCAATTCTCCACAGCGCGTTTACTTTTTATCCACAACCTTTACCTGCCTTTTCCTCAGCGAGCATGCCAAAGTTGAGAGGAAAACGCCGTTTGGCATGGACAGGAGCAGGCGTTGACGACCAGGTCTTTTTTTTGGTCTTTTTTTTTCACAGCGCCGGAAGGATTCAGGCAATTCTCCAAAGCCGGTTACTTTTATCCACAACCTTTACTGGACCTTTTTTTTCTTTTTTTCCTTTTTTCTCTCTCCGAGCATGCCAAAGTTGATAGAAAACGCGGTTCGGCATGGACGGGAGCAGGCGTTGAGGAGTAGGCCTTTTTTTGAGGGCCCAGAAAGTATTTTGGCAATTTTTTACTTTTTTATCCACAACCTTTACCTGCCTTTTTTTCTCTCCGAGCATGCCAAAGTTGAGAGAAAACGCCGTTTGGCATGGACGGGAGGAGGTGTGGAGGAGTAGTCCATTTTTGAATGGCAGCGGAAAGATTTTGGCAATTGTAGCGAGGTTCTTCGGACTTTTATCCACAACCTTTACCTGCCTTTTCCTCAGCGAGCATGCCAAAGTTGAGAGAAAACGCCCTTCGCCATTGACGGGACCAGACGTTGACGACTACGTCTTTCTTTTTTTCACGGCGCCTGAACGATTTGGGCAATTCTCCACAGCGCGTTTACTTTTTATCCACAACCTTTACCTGCCTTTTCCTCAGCGAGCATGCCAAAGTTGAGAGGAAAACGCCGTTTGGCATGGACAGGAGCAGGCGTTGACGACCAGGTCTTTTTTTTGGTCTTTTTTTTTCACAGCGCCGGAAGGATTCAGGCAATTCTCCAAAGCCGGTTACTTTTATCCACAACCTTTACTGGACCTTTTTTTTCTTTTTTTCCTTTTTTCTCTCTCCGAGCATGCCAAAGTTGATAGAAAACGCGGTTCGGCATGGACGGGAGCAGGCGTTGAGGAGTAGGCCTTTTTTTGAGGGCCCAGAAAGTATTTTGGCAATTTTTTACTTTTTTATCCACAACCTTTACCTGCCTTTTTTTCTCTCCGAGCATGCCAAAGTTGAGAGAAAACGCCGTTTGGCATGGACGGGAGGAGGTGTGGAGGAGTAGTCCATTTTTGAATGGCAGCGGAAAGATTTTGGCAATTGTAGCGAGGTTCTTCGGACTTTTATCCACAACCTTTACCTGCCTTTTCCTCAGCGAGCATGCCAAAGTTGAGAGAAAACGCCCTTCGCCATTGACGGGACCAGACGTTGACGACTACGTCTTTCTTTTTTTCACGGCGCCTGAACGATTTGGGCAATTCTCCACAGCGCGTTTACTTTTTATCCACAACCTTTACCTGCCTTTTCCTCAGCGAGCATGCCAAAGTTGAGAGGAAAACGCCGTTTGGCATGGACAGGAGCAGGCGTTGACGACCAGGTCTTTTTTTTGGTCTTTTTTTTTCACAGCGCCGGAAGGATTCAGGCAATTCTCCAAAGCCGGTTACTTTTATCCACAACCTTTACTGGACCTTTTTTTTCTTTTTTTCCTTTTTTCTCTCTCCGAGCATGCCAAAGT
>NW_027468381.1:32500-35000 GCF_041734735.1 Babylonia areolata
GGACCTTGATCCACATTGGGCAGAGCCTGAGTTGAGGCCCCCCAGCACGTGCCTGGGGACCAGGCGTTGAGGAGTAGGCCTTTTTTTGAGGGCCCAGAAAGTATTTTGGCAATTGTAGCGAGGTTTTGGAGTTTTATCCACAACCTTTACCTGCCTTTTTTTCTCTCCGAGCATGCCAAAGTTGAGAGAAAACGCCGTTTGGCATGGACGGGAGGAGGTGTGGAGGAGTAGTCCATTTTTGAATGGCAGCGGAAAGATTTTGGCAATTGTAGCGAGGTTCTTCGGACTTTTATCCACAACCTTTACCTGCCTTTTCCTCAGCGAGCATGCCAAAGTTGAGAGAAAACGCCCTTCGCCATTGACGGGACCAGACGTTGACGACTACGTCTTTCTTTTTTTCACGGCGCCTGAACGATTTGGGCAATTCTCCACAGCGCGTTTACTTTTTATCCACAACCTTTACCTGCCTTTTCCTCAGCGAGCATGCCAAAGTTGAGAGGAAAACGCCGTTTGGCATGGACAGGAGCAGGCGTTGACGACCAGGTCTTTTTTTTGGTCTTTTTTTTTCACAGCGCCGGAAGGATTCAGGCAATTCTCCAAAGCCGGTTACTTTTATCCACAACCTTTACTGGACCTTTTTTTTCTTTTTTTCCTTTTTTCTCTCTCCGAGCATGCCAAAGTTGATAGAAAACGCGGTTCGGCATGGACGGGAGCAGGCGTTGAGGAGTAGGCCTTTTTTTGAGGGCCCAGAAAGTATTTTGGCAATTTTTTACTTTTTTATCCACAACCTTTACCTGCCTTTTTTTCTCTCCGAGCATGCCAAAGTTGAGAGAAAACGCCGTTTGGCATGGACGGGAGGAGGTGTGGAGGAGTAGTCCATTTTTGAATGGCAGCGGAAAGATTTTGGCAATTGTAGCGAGGTTCTTCGGACTTTTATCCACAACCTTTACCTGCCTTTTCCTCAGCGAGCATGCCAAAGTTGAGAGAAAACGCCCTTCGCCATTGACGGGACCAGACGTTGACGACTACGTCTTTCTTTTTTTCACGGCGCCTGAACGATTTGGGCAATTCTCCACAGCGCGTTTACTTTTTATCCACAACCTTTACCTGCCTTTTCCTCAGCGAGCATGCCAAAGTTGAGAGGAAAACGCCGTTTGGCATGGACAGGAGCAGGCGTTGACGACCAGGTCTTTTTTTTGGTCTTTTTTTTTCACAGCGCCGGAAGGATTCAGGCAATTCTCCAAAGCCGGTTACTTTTATCCACAACCTTTACTGGACCTTTTTTTTCTTTTTTTCCTTTTTTCTCTCTCCGAGCATGCCAAAGTTGATAGAAAACGCGGTTCGGCATGGACGGGAGCAGGCGTTGAGGAGTAGGCCTTTTTTTGAGGGCCCAGAAAGTATTTTGGCAATTTTTTACTTTTTTATCCACAACCTTTACCTGCCTTTTTTTCTCTCCGAGCATGCCAAAGTTGAGAGAAAACGCCGTTTGGCATGGACGGGAGGAGGTGTGGAGGAGTAGTCCATTTTTGAATGGCAGCGGAAAGATTTTGGCAATTGTAGCGAGGTTCTTCGGACTTTTATCCACAACCTTTACCTGCCTTTTCCTCAGCGAGCATGCCAAAGTTGAGAGAAAACGCCCTTCGCCATTGACGGGACCAGACGTTGACGACTACGTCTTTCTTTTTTTCACGGCGCCTGAACGATTTGGGCAATTCTCCACAGCGCGTTTACTTTTTATCCACAACCTTTACCTGCCTTTTCCTCAGCGAGCATGCCAAAGTTGAGAGGAAAACGCCGTTTGGCATGGACAGGAGCAGGCGTTGACGACCAGGTCTTTTTTTTGGTCTTTTTTTTTCACAGCGCCGGAAGGATTCAGGCAATTCTCCAAAGCCGGTTACTTTTATCCACAACCTTTACTGGACCTTTTTTTTCTTTTTTTCCTTTTTTCTCTCTCCGAGCATGCCAAAGTTGATAGAAAACGCGGTTCGGCATGGACGGGAGCAGGCGTTGAGGAGTAGGCCTTTTTTTGAGGGCCCAGAAAGTATTTTGGCAATTTTTTACTTTTTTATCCACAACCTTTACCTGCCTTTTTTTCTCTCCGAGCATGCCAAAGTTGAGAGAAAACGCCGTTTGGCATGGACGGGAGGAGGTGTGGAGGAGTAGTCCATTTTTGAATGGCAGCGGAAAGATTTTGGCAATTGTAGCGAGGTTCTTCGGACTTTTATCCACAACCTTTACCTGCCTTTTCCTCAGCGAGCATGCCAAAGTTGAGAGAAAACGCCCTTCGCCATTGACGGGACCAGACGTTGACGACTACGTCTTTCTTTTTTTCACGGCGCCTGAACGATTTGGGCAATTCTCCACAGCGCGTTTACTTTTTATCCACAACCTTTACCTGCCTTTTCCTCAGCGAGCATGCCAAAGTTGAGAGGAAAACGCCGTTTGGCATGGACAGGAGCAGGCGTTGACGACCAGGTCTTTTTTTTGGTCTTTTTTTTTC
>NW_027468381.1:42500-47500 GCF_041734735.1 Babylonia areolata
GGTCCGCGGCAGCACTATCAACTGAAACCACCGGACAACAGATTCAGGGCCTGAGAGTGCAACGAATCCATCGGTCTCGGCGGGAGGCGCGCCAAGAAGAAGAAGGAGGAGGAGGAGACCAGACCGGACCGGACCGGACCCCACCCTTTCTTCCTCCTCGACACCGTCTCCCGCCCGTTTCCACGTGCCGGACGACGCCCGGTTAGAGACGGGCGCGCCCTTGACGAGATGAAGCAGGCGTTACGCTTTGGGACGCCGAAGGGGCTGGGGAGCACCAACGACCGTCAGTGAGGGAGGAGAGAAAACGCTTCTCTCGACCCGTCGTCAGCGAACGCACCGAACCTTCTACGGACCGTGAGACGCCGGCCGACAAGCCGAGCCCCGGCAAAGGAAGCCCGGCGAGGCGGCCGTGCGCGTTCACACTTGGACGCGCAGGCGGGAAGCTCGGCAGCCGGGCGGGTAGCCTGCGGGGAGCTGGTGGGCTCCCGAGACTCCCGTCCCCCGACTCGGGCCTCGCACGCCGAGCGGTCGCTAGCTTGCCAGTGCAAAAGACAGAAGCGCGGGGGCAGTAAAGCCAGGCGGACGGGTCGACCGTTGCCGGCTGTGCGCCGACCGGAGCGATCCGCCACGCCACGCCGCGTCCCCCACAACCAGGGTGTCGCATAAGGCGCTGCGAAGGTGGACCTTGATCCACATTGGGCAGAGCCTGAGTTGAGGCCCCCCAGCACGTGCCTGGGGACCAGGCGTTGAGGAGTAGGCCTTTTTTTGAGGGCCCAGAAAGTATTTTGGCAATTGTAGCGAGGTTTTGGAGTTTTATCCACAACCTTTACCTGCCTTTTTTTCTCTCCGAGCATGCCAAAGTTGAGAGAAAACGCCGTTTGGCATGGACGGGAGGAGGTGTGGAGGAGTAGTCCATTTTTGAATGGCAGCGGAAAGATTTTGGCAATTGTAGCGAGGTTCTTCGGACTTTTATCCACAACCTTTACCTGCCTTTTCCTCAGCGAGCATGCCAAAGTTGAGAGAAAACGCCCTTCGCCATTGACGGGACCAGACGTTGACGACTACGTCTTTCTTTTTTTCACGGCGCCTGAACGATTTGGGCAATTCTCCACAGCGCGTTTACTTTTTATCCACAACCTTTACCTGCCTTTTCCTCAGCGAGCATGCCAAAGTTGAGAGGAAAACGCCGTTTGGCATGGACAGGAGCAGGCGTTGACGACCAGGTCTTTTTTTTGGTCTTTTTTTTTCACAGCGCCGGAAGGATTCAGGCAATTCTCCAAAGCCGGTTACTTTTATCCACAACCTTTACTGGACCTTTTTTTTCTTTTTTTCCTTTTTTCTCTCTCCGAGCATGCCAAAGTTGATAGAAAACGCGGTTCGGCATGGACGGGAGCAGGCGTTGAGGAGTAGGCCTTTTTTTGAGGGCCCAGAAAGTATTTTGGCAATTTTTTACTTTTTTATCCACAACCTTTACCTGCCTTTTTTTCTCTCCGAGCATGCCAAAGTTGAGAGAAAACGCCGTTTGGCATGGACGGGAGGAGGTGTGGAGGAGTAGTCCATTTTTGAATGGCAGCGGAAAGATTTTGGCAATTGTAGCGAGGTTCTTCGGACTTTTATCCACAACCTTTACCTGCCTTTTCCTCAGCGAGCATGCCAAAGTTGAGAGAAAACGCCCTTCGCCATTGACGGGACCAGACGTTGACGACTACGTCTTTCTTTTTTTCACGGCGCCTGAACGATTTGGGCAATTCTCCACAGCGCGTTTACTTTTTATCCACAACCTTTACCTGCCTTTTCCTCAGCGAGCATGCCAAAGTTGAGAGGAAAACGCCGTTTGGCATGGACAGGAGCAGGCGTTGACGACCAGGTCTTTTTTTTGGTCTTTTTTTTTCACAGCGCCGGAAGGATTCAGGCAATTCTCCAAAGCCGGTTACTTTTATCCACAACCTTTACTGGACCTTTTTTTTCTTTTTTTCCTTTTTTCTCTCTCCGAGCATGCCAAAGTTGATAGAAAACGCGGTTCGGCATGGACGGGAGCAGGCGTTGAGGAGTAGGCCTTTTTTTGAGGGCCCAGAAAGTATTTTGGCAATTTTTTACTTTTTTATCCACAACCTTTACCTGCCTTTTTTTCTCTCCGAGCATGCCAAAGTTGAGAGAAAACGCCGTTTGGCATGGACGGGAGGAGGTGTGGAGGAGTAGTCCATTTTTGAATGGCAGCGGAAAGATTTTGGCAATTGTAGCGAGGTTCTTCGGACTTTTATCCACAACCTTTACCTGCCTTTTCCTCAGCGAGCATGCCAAAGTTGAGAGAAAACGCCCTTCGCCATTGACGGGACCAGACGTTGACGACTACGTCTTTCTTTTTTTCACGGCGCCTGAACGATTTGGGCAATTCTCCACAGCGCGTTTACTTTTTATCCACAACCTTTACCTGCCTTTTCCTCAGCGAGCATGCCAAAGTTGAGAGGAAAACGCCGTTTGGCATGGACAGGAGCAGGCGTTGACGACCAGGTCTTTTTTTTGGTCTTTTTTTTTCACAGCGCCGGAAGGATTCAGGCAATTCTCCAAAGCCGGTTACTTTTATCCACAACCTTTACTGGACCTTTTTTTTCTTTTTTTCCTTTTTTCTCTCTCCGAGCATGCCAAAGTTGATAGAAAACGCGGTTCGGCATGGACGGGAGCAGGCGTTGAGGAGTAGGCCTTTTTTTGAGGGCCCAGAAAGTATTTTGGCAATTTTTTACTTTTTTATCCACAACCTTTACCTGCCTTTTTTTCTCTCCGAGCATGCCAAAGTTGAGAGAAAACGCCGTTTGGCATGGACGGGAGGAGGTGTGGAGGAGTAGTCCATTTTTGAATGGCAGCGGAAAGATTTTGGCAATTGTAGCGAGGTTCTTCGGACTTTTATCCACAACCTTTACCTGCCTTTTCCTCAGCGAGCATGCCAAAGTTGAGAGAAAACGCCCTTCGCCATTGACGGGACCAGACGTTGACGACTACGTCTTTCTTTTTTTCACGGCGCCTGAACGATTTGGGCAATTCTCCACAGCGCGTTTACTTTTTATCCACAACCTTTACCTGCCTTTTCCTCAGCGAGCATGCCAAAGTTGAGAGGAAAACGCCGTTTGGCATGGACAGGAGCAGGCGTTGACGACCAGGTCTTTTTTTTGGTCTTTTTTTTTCACAGCGCCGGAAGGATTCAGGCAATTCTCCAAAGCCGGTTACTTTTATCCACAACCTTTACTGGACCTTTTTTTTCTTTTTTTCCTTTTTTCTCTCTCCGAGCATGCCAAAGTTGATAGAAAACGCGGTTCGGCATGGACGGGAGCAGGCGTTGAGGAGTAGGCCTTTTTTTGAGGGCCCAGAAAGTATTTTGGCAATTTTTTACTTTTTTATCCACAACCTTTACCTGCCTTTTTTTCTCTCCGAGCATGCCAAAGTTGAGAGAAAACGCCGTTTGGCATGGACGGGAGGAGGTGTGGAGGAGTAGTCCATTTTTGAATGGCAGCGGAAAGATTTTGGCAATTGTAGCGAGGTTCTTCGGACTTTTATCCACAACCTTTACCTGCCTTTTCCTCAGCGAGCATGCCAAAGTTGAGAGAAAACGCCCTTCGCCATTGACGGGACCAGACGTTGACGACTACGTCTTTCTTTTTTTCACGGCGCCTGAACGATTTGGGCAATTCTCCACAGCGCGTTTACTTTTTATCCACAACCTTTACCTGCCTTTTCCTCAGCGAGCATGCCAAAGTTGAGAGGAAAACGCCGTTTGGCATGGACAGGAGCAGGCGTTGACGACCAGGTCTTTTTTTTGGTCTTTTTTTTTCACAGCGCCGGAAGGATTCAGGCAATTCTCCAAAGCCGGTTACTTTTATCCACAACCTTTACTGGACCTTTTTTTTCTTTTTTTCCTTTTTTCTCTCTCCGAGCATGCCAAAGTTGATAGAAAACGCGGTTCGGCATGGACGGGAGCAGGCGTTGAGGAGTAGGCCTTTTTTTGAGGGCCCAGAAAGTATTTTGGCAATTTTTTACTTTTTTATCCACAACCTTTACCTGCCTTTTTTTCTCTCCGAGCATGCCAAAGTTGAGAGAAAACGCCGTTTGGCATGGACGGGAGGAGGTGTGGAGGAGTAGTCCATTTTTGAATGGCAGCGGAAAGATTTTGGCAATTGTAGCGAGGTTCTTCGGACTTTTATCCACAACCTTTACCTGCCTTTTCCTCAGCGAGCATGCCAAAGTTGAGAGAAAACGCCCTTCGCCATTGACGGGACCAGACGTTGACGACTACGTCTTTCTTTTTTTCACGGCGCCTGAACGATTTGGGCAATTCTCCACAGCGCGTTTACTTTTTATCCACAACCTTTACCTGCCTTTTCCTCAGCGAGCATGCCAAAGTTGAGAGGAAAACGCCGTTTGGCATGGACAGGAGCAGGCGTTGACGACCAGGTCTTTTTTTTGGTCTTTTTTTTTCACAGCGCCGGAAGGATTCAGGCAATTCTCCAAAGCCGGTTACTTTTATCCACAACCTTTACTGGACCTTTTTTTTCTTTTTTTCCTTTTTTCTCTCTCCGAGCATGCCAAAGTTGATAGAAAACGCGGTTCGGCATGGACGGGAGCAGGCGTTGAGGAGTAGGCCTTTTTTTGAGGGCCCAGAAAGTATTTTGGCAATTTTTTACTTTTTTATCCACAACCTTTACCTGCCTTTTTTTCTCTCCGAGCATGCCAAAGTTGAGAGAAAACGCCGTTTGGCATGGACGGGAGGAGGTGTGGAGGAGTAGTCCATTTTTGAATGGCAGCGGAAAGATTTTGGCAATTGTAGCGAGGTTCTTCGGACTTTTATCCACAACCTTTACCTGCCTTTTCCTCAGCGAGCATGCCAAAGTTGAGAGAAAACGCCCTTCGCCATTGACGGGACCAGACGTTGACGACTACGTCTTTCTTTTTTTCACGGCGCCTGAACGATTTGGGCAATTCTCCACAGCGCGTTTACTTTTTATCCACAA